>NC_074682.1:43660214-43747714 GCF_029448725.1 Salvelinus fontinalis
TTGTTTCTGGGAGCATGTGTATGGTATAATGACCAGTCTGTGTATGGCCATGTAGACTAGTAGAGGCCCCACAGTGGCGTAGAACACTGCACTGGGCAGCAGCTGGTCTGTCAGGTGGACCGGGAATAGATAGGTCTGATTGGCACGAGCCAACCTAGGGACAGAAGGAAACAAATTACAGTACATACTGTACTATGAAAAGTAATAATACTATCACCTGATTTTGGGGTAAACCTGAACCCCCTAAGCGAAATATTTAGTAGCCAAGACACAGATAGACATGCCACTCATGCACACACACATGCATGCACAAACCCACGCACACACACAGTGTATTATACACTGTACTAAACTGTTTTACACGTTGCACATACACACTGTATTACACAGACTGTATTTGTGTTGTAGTACCTGATTTTGAGGGTGACTCCCTGTGGCACTCCGACACTGACAGTAGCAGCCAGGACACTGTGCCGACTGATCTTCCTCTCTGCTCCATACTCCACCACTGTACCAAACCATCCAGTCCTGACACACACAAACACACACACCACAACACCAATAAGGGCCAGACTTCCACCTTACCTATTCACATGTAGTTTCACGTTTTATTAGTACGCGATACGCATGGTATACATCATCCAACCAAATGCTTACTTCCAGGTGCCTTCCCCACAATGTAACAACAATAAGAAATAGTAAAAGATAAGAATATGAACAGAAAGTAAATGGCTCAGTAGAATAGAACAAACATTTTAGCATAAGTATAATAAAGGAAGGCACAATTTATAGTCCAATATTTACATATTTTGTGGAAGGGGGGGATTGGGTGAGTAGTATAATAGGGTGTGCGTACTTGATCGATCCCTTGATCTTGGTCTGGTCCTCATCCTGGAACTTGTACTGGTAACTCATCATCAGATAGGAGTGAGGGACACCCAGCTAGAGGGAGAGATGAAACAAGGTGAGGTGTGAGGGACACCCAACTAGAGGGGGAGGAAACAAGGTGAGGTGTGAGGGACACCCAGCTAGAGGGGGAGAGGAAACAAGGTGAGGAGTGAGGGACACCCAGCTAGAGGGAGAGAGGAAACAAGGTGAGGTGTGAGGGACACCCAACTAGAGGGGGAGGAAACAAGTTGAGGTGTGAGGGACACCCAGCTAGAGGGGGAGAGGAAACAAGGTGAGGAGTGAGGGACACCCAGCTAGAGGGAGAGAGGAAACAAGGTGAGGAGTGAGGGACACCCAGCTAGAGGGGGAGGAAACAAGGTGAGGAGTGAGGGACACCCAAATAGAGGGGGAGAGGAAACAAGGTGAGGTGTGAGGGACACCCAGCTAGAGGGGGTGAGGAAACAAGGTGAGGAGTGAGGGACATCCAGCTAGAGGGAGAGAGGAAACAAGGTGAGGTGTGAGGGACACCCAAATAGAGGGGGGGAAACAAGGTGAGGTGTGAGGGACACCCAGCTAGAGGGGGTGAGGAAACAAGGTGAGGAGTGAGGGACACCCAGCTAGAAGGAGAGAGGAAACAAGACGAGGTGTGAGGGACACCCAGCTAGAGGGGGAGGAAACAAGGTGAGGTGTGAGGGACACCCAACTAGAGGGGGAGGAAACAATGTGAGGTGTGAGGGACACCCAGCTAGAGGGGGAGAGGAAACAAGGTGAGGAGTGAGGGACACCCAGCTAGAGGGAGAGAGGAAACAAGGTGAGGAGTGAGGGACACCCAGCTAGAGGGGGAGGAAACAAGGTGAGGAGTGAGGGACACCCAAATAGAGGGGGAGGAAACAAGGTGAGGTGTGAGGGACACCCAAATAGAGGGGGAGGAAACAAGGTGAGGTGTGAGGGACACCCAGCTAGAGGGAGAGAGGAAACAAGACGAGGTGTGAGGGACACCCAGTTAGAGGGGCAGGAAACAAGGTGAGGAGTGAGGGACACCCACCTAGAGGGAGCGGAAACAATGTGAGGTGTGAGGACACCCAGCTAGAGGGGGAGGAAACAAGGTGAGGTGTGAGGGACACCCAGCTAGAGGGAGAGGAAACAAGGTGAGGTGTGAGGGACACCCAGCTAGAGGGTGAGAGGAAACAAGGTGAGGAGTGAGGGACACCCAGCTAGAGGGAGAGGAAACAAGGTGAGGTGTGAGGGACACCCAGCTAGAGGGGGAGGAAACAAGGTGAGGTGTGAGGGACACCCAGCTAGAAGGGGAGGAAACAAGGTGAGAAGTGAGGGACACCCAGCTAAAGGGAGAGGCAACAAGGTGAGGAGTGAGGGACACCCAGCTAGAGGGAGAGGAAACAAGGTGAAGTGTGAGGGACACCCAGCTAGAGGGGGAGGAAACAAGGTGAGGTGTGAGGGACACCCATCTAGAGGGGGAGGAAACAAGGTGAGGAGTGAGGGACACCCAGCTAAAGGGAGAGAAAACAAGGTGAGGAGTGAGGGACAACCAGCTAGAGGGGGAGAGGAAACAAGGTGAGGAGTGAGGGACACCCAGCTAGAGGGGGAGGAAACAAGGTGAGGAGTGAGGGACATCCAGCTAGAGGGGGAGGAAACAAGGTGAGGAGTGAGGGACACCCAGCTAAAGGGGGAGAGGAAACAAGGTGAGGAGTGAGGGACACCCAGCTAGAGGGGGAGAGGAAACAAGGTGAGGAGTGAGGGACACACAGCTAGAGGGGAGAGGAAACAAGGTGAGGAGTGAGGGACACCCAGCTAAAGGGGGAGGAAACAAGGTGAGGATTGAGGGACACCCAATTAGAGGGAGAGGAAACAAGGTGAGGTGTGAGGGACACCCAGGTAGAGGGGCGGAAGGAAACAAGGTGAGGAGTGAGGGACACCCAGCTAGAGGGGGAGAGGAAACAAGGTGAGGAGTGAGGGACACCCAGCTAGAAGGGGTGAGGAGTGAGGGACACCCAAGTAGAGGGGGAGAGGAAACAAGGTGAGGAGTGAGGGCAACCCAGCTAGAGGGGGTGAGGAGTGAGGAACACCCAGCTAGAGGGGAAGAGGAAACAAGGTGAGGAGTGAGGGATACCCAGCTAGAGGGGGTGAGGAAACAAGGTGAGGGGTGAGGGATACCCAGCTAGAGGGGGAGAGGAGACAAGGTGAGGAGTGAGGGACACCCAGGTAGAGGGGGTGAGGAGTGAGGGACACCCAGCTAGAGGGGGAGAGGTAACAAGGTGAGGAGAGAGGGACACCTAGCTAGATGGGGTGAGGAGTGAGGGACACCCAGCTAGAGGGGGAGAGGAAACAAGGTGAGGAGTAAGGGACACCCAGCTATTCGGGGATATGAAACAAGGTGAGGAGTGAGGGACACCCAGCTAGAGGGGGAGAGGAAACAAGGTGAGGATTGAGGGACACCCAGCTAGAGGGGGATATGAAACAAGGTGAGGAGTGAGGGACACCCAGCTAGAGGGGGAGAGGAAATAAGGTGAGGAGTGAGGGACACCCAGCTAGAGGGGGAGAGGAAACAAGGTGAGGAGTAAGGGACACCCAGCTAGAGGGATATATGAAACAAGGTGAGGAGTGAGGGACACCCAGCTAGAGGGGAGAGGAAACAAGGTGGGGAGTGAGGGCCACCCAGCTAGAGGGGGTGAGGAGTGAGGAACACCCAGCTAGAGGAGAAGAGGAAACAAGGTGAGGAGTGAGGGATACCCAGCTAGAGGGGGAGAGGAAACAAGGTGAGGAGTGAGGGACACCCAGCTAGAGGGGGAGAGGAAACAAGGTGAGGAGTGAGGGACACCCAGCTAGAGGGGGAGATGAAACAAGGTGAGGAGTGAGGGACACCCAGCTAGAGGGGGAGATGAAACAAGGTGAGGAGTGAGGGACACCCAGCCAGAGGGGGAGAGGTAACAAGGTGAGGAGTGAGGAGTGAGGGACACCCAGCTATAAGGAGAGGAAACAACGTGAGGTGTGAGGGACAACCAGCTAGAGGGGGAGGAAACAAGGTGAGGTGTGAGGGACACCCAGCTAGAGGGGGAGGAAACAAGGTGAGGAGTGAGGGACACCCAGCTAAAGGGAGAGGAAACAAGGTGAGGAGTGAGGGACACCCAGCTATAAGGAGAGGAAACAAGGTGAGGTGTGAGGGACAACCAGCTAGAGGGGGAGAGGAAACAAGGTGAGGAGTGAGGGACACCCAGCTAGAGGGAGAGGAAACAAGGTGAGGAGTGAGGGACACCCAGCTGGAGGGAGAGGAAACAAGGTGAGGAGTGAGGGACACCCAGCTAGAGGGGGAGGAAACAAGGTGAGGAGTGAGGGACACCCAAATAGAGGGGGAGGAAACAAGGTGAGGTGTGAGGGACACCCAAATAGAGGGGGAGGAAACAAGGTGAGGTGTGAGGGACACCCAGCTAGAGGGAGAGAGGAAACAAGACGAGGTGTGAGGGACACCCAGTTAGAGGGGCAGGAAACAAGGTGAGGAGTGAGGGACACCCACCTAGAGGGAGCGGAAACAATGTGAGGTGTGAGGACACCCAGCTAGAGGGGGAGGAAACAAGGTGAGGTGTGAGGGACACCCAGCTAGAGGGAGAGGAAACAAGGTGAGGTGTGAGGGACACCCAGCTAGAGGGTGAGAGGAAACAAGGTGAGGAGTGAGGGACACCCAGCTAGAGGGAGAGGAAACAAGGTGAGGTGTGAGGGACACCCAGCTAGAGGGGGAGGAAACAAGGTGAGGTGTGAGGGACACCCAGCTAGAAGGGGAGGAAACAAGGTGAGAAGTGAGGGACACCCAGCTAAAGGGAGAGGCAACAAGGTGAGGAGTGAGGGACACCCAGCTAGAGGGAGAGGAAACAAGGTGAAGTGTGAGGGACACCCAGCTAGAGGGGGAGGAAACAAGGTGAGGTGTGAGGGACACCCATCTAGAGGGGGAGGAAACAAGGTGAGGAGTGAGGGACACCCAGCTAAAGGGAGAGAAAACAAGGTGAGGAGTGAGGGACAACCAGCTAGAGGGGGAGAGGAAACAAGGTGAGGAGTGAGGGACACCCAGCTAGAGGGGGAGGAAACAAGGTGAGGAGTGAGGGACATCCAGCTAGAGGGGGAGGAAACAAGGTGAGGAGTGAGGGACACCCAGCTAAAGGGGGAGAGGAAACAAGGTGAGGAGTGAGGGACACCCAGCTAGAGGGGGAGAGGAAACAAGGTGAGGAGTGAGGGACACACAGCTAGAGGGGAGAGGAAACAAGGTGAGGAGTGAGGGACACCCAGCTAAAGGGGGAGGAAACAAGGTGAGGATTGAGGGACACCCAATTAGAGGGAGAGGAAACAAGGTGAGGTGTGAGGGACACCCAGCTAGAGGGGCGGAAGGAAACAAGGTGAGGAGTGAGGGACACCCAGCTAGAGGGGGAGAGGAAACAAGGTGAGGAGTGAGGGACACCCAGCTAGAAGGGGTGAGGAGTGAGGGACACCCAAGTAGAGGGGGAGAGGAAACAAGGTGAGGAGTGAGGGCAACCCAGCTAGAGGGGGTGAGGAGTGAGGAACACCCAGCTAGAGGGGAAGAGGAAACAAGGTGAGGAGTGAGGGATACCCAGCTAGAGGGGGTGAGGAAACAAGGTGAGGGGTGAGGGATACCCAGCTAGAGGGGGAGAGGAGACAAGGTGAGGAGTGAGGGACACCCAGGTAGAGGGGGTGAGGAGTGAGGGACACCCAGCTAGAGGGGGAGAGGTAACAAGGTGAGGAGAGAGGGACACCTAGCTAGATGGGGTGAGGAGTGAGGGACACCCAGCTAGAGGGGGAGAGGAAACAAGGTGAGGAGTAAGGGACACCCAGCTATTCGGGGATATGAAACAAGGTGAGGAGTGAGGGACACCCAGCTAGAGGGGGAGAGGAAACAAGGTGAGGATTGAGGGACACCCAGCTAGAGGGGGATATGAAACAAGGTGAGGAGTGAGGGACACCCAGCTAGAGGGGGAGAGGAAATAAGGTGAGGAGTGAGGGACACCCAGCTAGAGGGGGAGAGGAAACAAGGTGAGGAGTAAGGGACACCCAGCTAGAGGGATATATGAAACAAGGTGAGGAGTGAGGGACACCCAGCTAGAGGGGAGAGGAAACAAGGTGGGGAGTGAGGGCCACCCAGCTAGAGGGGGTGAGGAGTGAGGAACACCCAGCTAGAGGAGAAGAGGAAACAAGGTGAGGAGTGAGGGATACCCAGCTAGAGGGGGAGAGGAAACAAGGTGAGGAGTGAGGGACACCCAGCTAGAGGGGGAGAGGAAACAAGGTGAGGAGTGAGGGACACCCAGCTAGAGGGGGAGATGAAACAAGGTGAGGAGTGAGGGACACCCAGCTAGAGGGGGAGATGAAACAAGGTGAGGAGTGAGGGACACCCAGCCAGAGGGGGAGAGGTAACAAGGTGAGGAGTGAGGAGTGAGGGACACCCAGCTATAAGGAGAGGAAACAACGTGAGGTGTGAGGGACAACCAGCTAGAGGGGGAGGAAACAAGGTGAGGTGTGAGGGACACCCAGCTAGAGGGGGAGGAAACAAGGTGAGGAGTGAGGGACACCCAGCTAAAGGGAGAGGAAACAAGGTGAGGAGTGAGGGACACCCAGCTATAAGGAGAGGAAACAAGGTGAGGTGTGAGGGACAACCAGCTAGAGGGGGAGAGGAAACAAGGTGAGGAGTGAGGGACACCCAGCTAGAGGGAGAGGAAACAAGGTGAGGAGTGAGGGACACCCAGCTGGAGGGAGAGGAAACAAGGTGAGGAGTGAGGGATCCCCAGCTAGAGGGGGAGATGAAACAAGGTGAGGAGTAAGGGACACCCAGCTAGAGGGGGAGGAAACAAGGTGAGGTGTGAGGGACACCCATCTAGAGGGGGAGGAAACAAGGTGAGGAGTGAGGGACACCCAGCTAGAGGGAGAGGAAACAAGGTGAGGAGTGAGGGACACCCAGCTAGAGGGTAGAGGAAACAAGGTGAGGAGTGAGGGACACCCAACTATAAGGAGAGGAAACAAGGTGAGGTGTGAGGGACAACCAGCTAGAGGGGGAGGAAACAAGGTGAGATGTGAGGGACACCCAGCTAGAGAGGAAGGAAACAAGGTGAGGAGTGAGGGACACCCAGCTAAAGGAAGAGGAAACAAGGTGAGGAGTGAGGGACACCCAGCTATAAGGAGAGGAAACAAGGTGAGGTGTGAGGGACACCCAGCTATTCGGGGAGGAAACAAGGTGAGGAGTGAGGGACACCCAGCTGGAGGGAGAGGAAACAAGGTGAGGAGTGAGGGACCCCCAGCTAGAGGGGGAGATGAAACAAGGTGAGGAGTAAGGGACACCCAGCTAGAGGGGGATATGAAACAAGGTGAGGAGTGAGGGACACCCAGCTAGAGGGGGAGAGGTAACAAGGTGAGGAGAGAGGGACACCCAGCTAGATGGGGTGAGGAGTGAGGGACACCCAGCTAGAGAGGGGAGAGGAAACAAGGTGAGGAGTAAGGGACACCCAGCTAGAGGGGGATATGAAACAAGGTGGGGAGTGAGGGCCACCCAGCTAGAGGGGGTGAGGAGTGAGGAACACCCAGCTAGAGGAGAAGAGGAAACAAGGTGAGGAGCGAGGGACACCCAGCTAGAGGGAGAGAAAACAAGGTGAGGAGTGAGGGATACCCAGCTAGAGGGGGAGAGGAAACAAGGTGAGGAGTGAGGGACACCCAGCTAGAGGGGGAGAGGAAACAAGGTGAGGAGTGAGGGACACCCAGCTAGAGGGGGAGATGAAACAAGGTGAGGAGTGAGGGACACCCAGCTAGAGGGGGAGAGGAAACAAGGTGAGGATTGAGGGAAACCCAGCTAGAGGGGGAGGAAACAAGGTGAGGTGTGAGGGAAACCCAGCTAGAGGGGGAGGAAACAAGGTGAGGTGTGAGGGACACCCAGCTAGAGGGGGAGAGGAAACAAGGTGAGGAGTGAGGGACACCTAGCTAAAGGGGGAGAGGAAACAAGGTGAGGAGTGAGGGTAACCCAGCTAGAGGGGGAGATGAAACAAGGTGAGGAGTGAGGGACACCCAGCTAGAGGGGGAGAGGAAACAAGGTGAGGATTGAGGGACACCCAGCTAGAGGGGGAGAGGAAACAAGGTGAGGAGTGAGGGAAACCCAGCTAGAGGGGGAGGAAACAAGGTGAGGTGTGAGGGACACCCAGCTAGAGGGGGAGGAAACAAGGTGAGGTGTGAGGGACACCCAGATATAGAGGAAGGATACAAGGTGAGGAGTGAGGGACACCCAGCTAGAGGGGGAGAGGAAACAAGGTGAGGAGTGAGGGACATCCAGCTAGAGGGAGAGGAAACACGGTGAGGTGTGAGGGACACCCAGCTAGAGGGGGAGGAAACAAGGTGAGGTGTGAGGGACACCCAGCTAGAGGGGGAGAGGAAACAAGGTGAGGAGTGAGGGACACCTAGCTAGAGGGGGAGAGGAAGGAAGGTGAGGAGTGAGGGACACCCAGCTAGAGGGGGAGATGAAACAAGGTGAGGAGTGAGGGACACCCAGCTGGAGGGAGAGGAAACAAGGTGAGGAGTGAGGGACCCCCAGCTAGAGGGGGAGATGAAACAAGGTGAGGAGTAAGGGACACCCAGCTAGAGGGGGAGGAAACAAGGTGAGGTGTGAGGGACACCCATCTAGAGGGGGAGGAAACAAGGTGAGGAGTGAGGGACACCCAGCTAGAGGGAGAGGAAACAAGGTGAGGAGTGAGGGACACCCAGCTAGAGGGTAGAGGAAACAAGGTGAGGAGTGAGGGACACCCAACTATAAGGAGAGGAAACAAGGTGAGGTGTGAGGGACAACCAGCTAGAGGGGGAGGAAACAAGGTGAGATGTGAGGGACACCCAGCTAGAGAGGAAGGAAACAAGGTGAGGAGTGAGGGACACCCAGCTAAAGGAAGAGGAAACAAGGTGAGGAGTGAGGGACACCCAGCTATAAGGAGAGGAAACAAGGTGAGGTGTGAGGGACACCCAGCTATTCGGGGAGGAAACAAGGTGAGGAGTGAGGGACACCCAGCTGGAGGGAGAGGAAACAAGGTGAGGAGTGAGGGACCCCCAGCTAGAGGGGGAGATGAAACAAGGTGAGGAGTAAGGGACACCCAGCTAGAGGGGGATATGAAACAAGGTGAGGAGTGAGGGACACCCAGCTAGAGGGGGAGAGGTAACAAGGTGAGGAGAGAGGGACACCCAGCTAGATGGGGTGAGGAGTGAGGGACACCCAGCTAGAGAGGGGAGAGGAAACAAGGTGAGGAGTAAGGGACACCCAGCTAGAGGGGGATATGAAACAAGGTGGGGAGTGAGGGCCACCCAGCTAGAGGGGTTGAGGAGTGAGGAACACCCAGCTAGAGGAGAAGAGGAAACAAGGTGAGGAGCGAGGGACACCCAGCTAGAGGGAGAGAAAACAAGGTGAGGAGTGAGGGATACCCAGCTAGAGGGGGAGAGGAAACAAGGTGAGGAGTGAGGGACACCCAGCTAGAGGGGGAGAGGAAACAAGGTGAGGAGTGAGGGACACCCAGCTAGAGGGGGAGATGAAACAAGGTGAGGAGTGAGGGACACCCAGCTAGAGGGGGAGAGGAAACAAGGTGAGGATTGAGGGAAACCCAGCTAGAGGGGGAGGAAACAAGGTGAGGTGTGAGGGAAACCCAGCTAGAGGGGGAGGAAACAAGGTGAGGTGTGAGGGACACCCAGCTAGAGGGGGAGAGGAAACAAGGTGAGGAGTGAGGGACACCTAGCTAAAGGGGGAGAGGAAACAAGGTGAGGAGTGAGAGTAACCCAGCTAGAGGGGGAGATGAAACAAGGTGAGGAGTGAGGGACACCCAGCTAGAGGGAGAGGAAACACGGTGAGGTGTGAGGGACACCCAGCTAGAGGGGGAGGAAACAAGGTGAGGTGTGAGGGACACCCAGCTAGAGGGGGAGAGGAAACAAGGTGAGGAGTGAGGGACACCTAGCTAGAGGGGGAGAGGAAGGAAGGTGAGGAGTGAGGGACACCCAGCTAGAGGGGGAGATGAAACAAGGTGAGGAGTGAGGGACACCCAGCTAGAGGGGGAGAGGAAACAAGGTGAGGAGTGAGGGACACCCAGCTAGAGGGGGAGAGAAACAAGGTGAGGAGTGAGGGAAACCCAGCTAGAGGGGGAGGAAACAAGGTGAGGTGTGAGGGACACCCAGCTAGAGCGGGAGGAAACAAGGTGAGGTGTGAGGGACACCCAGCTATAGAGGAAGGATACAAGGTGAGGAGTGAGGGACACCCAGCTAGAGGGGGAGAGGAAACAAGGTGAGGAGTGAGGGACATCCAGCTAGAGGGAGAGGAAACACGGTGAGGTGTGAGGGACAACCAGCTAGAGGGGGAGGAAACAAGGTGAGGTGTGAGGGACACCCAGCTAGAGAGGAAGGAAACAAGGTGAGGAGTGAGGGACACCCAGCTAAAGGGAGAGGAAACAAGGTGAGGAGTGAGGGACACCCAGCTATAAGGAGAGGAAACAAGGTGAGGTGTGAGGGACACCCAGCTATTCGGGGAGGAAACAAGGTGAGGAGTGAGGGACACCCAGCTGGAGGGAGAGGAAACAAGGTGAGGAGTGAGGGACCCCCAGCTAGAGGGGGAGATGAAACAAGGTGAGGAGTAAGGGACACCCAGCTAGAGGGGGATATGAAACAAGGTGAGGAGTGAGGGACACCCAGCTAGAGGGGGAGAGGTAACAAGGTGAGGAGAGAGGGACACCCAGCTAGATGGGGTGAGGAGTGAGGGACACCCAGCTAGAGGGGGAGAGGAAACAAGGTGAGGAGTAAGGGACACCCAGCTAGAGGGGGATATGAAACAAGGTGGGGAGTGAGGGCCACCCAGCTAGAGGGGGTGAGGAGTGAGGAACACCCAGCTAGAGGAGAAGAGGAAACAAGGTGAGGAGCGAGGGACACCCAGCTAGAGGGAGAGAAAACAAGGTGAGGAGTGAGGGATACCCAGCTAGAGGGGGAGAGGAAACAAGGTGAGGAGTGAGGGACACCCAGCTAGAGGGGGAGAGGAAACAAGGTGAGGAGTGAGGGACACCCAGCTAGAGGGGGAGATGAAACAAGGTGAGGAGTGAGGGACACCCAGCTAGAGGGGGAGAGGAAACAAGGTGAGGATTGAGGGACACCCAGCTAGAGGGGGAGAGGAAACAAGGTGAGGAGTGAGGGACATCCAGCTAGAGGGAGAGGAAACACGGTGAGGTGTGAGGGACAACCAGCTAGAGGGGGAGGAAACAAGGTGAGGTGTGAGGGACACCCAGCTAGAGAGGAAGGAAACAAGGTGAGGAGTGAGGGACACCCAGCTAAAGGGAGAGGAAACAAGGTGAGGAGTGAGGGACACCCAGCTATAAGGAGAGGAAACAAGGTGAGGTGTGAGGGACACCCAGCTATTCGGGGAGGAAACAAGGTGAGGAGTGAGGGACACCCAGCTGGAGGGAGAGGAAACAAGGTGAGGAGTGAGGGACCCCCAGCTAGAGGGGGAGATGAAACAAGGTGAGGAGTAAGGGACACCCAGCTAGAGGGGGATATGAAACAAGGTGAGGAGTGAGGGACACCCAGCTAGAGGGGGAGAGGTAACAAGGTGAGGAGAGAGGGACACCCAGCTAGATGGGGTGAGGAGTGAGGGACACCCAGCTAGAGGGGGAGAGGAAACAAGGTGAGGAGTAAGGGACACCCAGCTAGAGGGGGATATGAAACAAGGTGGGGAGTGAGGGCCACCCAGCTAGAGGGGGTGAGGAGTGAGGAACACCCAGCTAGAGGAGAAGAGGAAACAAGGTGAGGAGCGAGGGACACCCAGCTAGAGGGAGAGAAAACAAGGTGAGGAGTGAGGGATACCCAGCTAGAGGGGGAGAGGAAACAAGGTGAGGAGTGAGGGACACCCAGCTAGAGGGGGAGAGGAAACAAGGTGAGGAGTGAGGGACACCCAGCTAGAGGGGGAGATGAAACAAGGTGAGGAGTGAGGGACACCCAGCTAGAGGGGGAGAGGAAACAAGGTGAGGATTGAGGGACACCCAGCTAGAGGGGGAGAGGAAACAAGGTGAGGAGTGAGGGAAACCCAGCTAGAGGGGGAGGAAACAAGGTGAGGTGTGAGGGACACCCAGCTAGAGGGGGAGGAAACAAGGTGAGGTGTGAGGGACACCCAGCCAGAGGGGGAGAGGAAACAAGGTGAGGAGTGAGGGACACCTAGCTAAAGGGGGAGAGGAAACAAGGTGAGGAGTGAGGGTAACCCAGCTAGAGGGGGAGATGAAACAAGGTGAGGAGTGAGGGACACCCAGCTAGAGGGGGAGAGGAAACAATGTGAGGATTGAGGGACACCCAGCTAGAGGGGGAGAGGAAACAAGGTGAGGAGCGAGGGAAACCCAGCTAGAGGGGGAGGAAACAAGGTGAGGTGTGAGGGACACCCAGCTAGAGGGGGAGGAAACAAGGTGAGGTGTGAGGGACACCCAGATATAGAGGAAGGATACAAGGTGAGGAGTGAGGGACACCCAGCTAGAGGGGGAGAGGAAACAAGGTGAGGAGTGAGGGACATCCAGCTAGAGGGAGAGGAAACACGGTGAGGTGTGAGGGACACCCAGCTAGAGGGGGAGGAAACAAGGTGAGGTGTGAGGGACACCCAGCTAGAGGGGGAGAGGAAACAAGGTGAGGAGTGAGGGACACCTAGCTAGAGGGGGAGAGGAAGCAAGGTGAGGAGTGAGGGACACCCAGCTAGAGGGGGAGATGAAACAAGGTGAGGTGTGAGGGACACCCAGCTAGAGCGGGAGGAAACAAGGTGAGGTGTGAGGGACACCCAGCTATAGAGGAAGGATACAAGGTGAGGAGTGAGGGACACCCAGCTAGAGGGGGAGAGGAAACAAGGTGAGGAGTGAGGGACATCCAGCTAGAGGGAGAGGAAACACGGTGAGGTGTGAGGGACACCCAGCTAGAGGGGGAGGAAACAAGGTGAGGTGTGAGGGACACCCATCTAGAGGGGGAGGAAACAAGGTGAGGAGTGAGGTACACCCAGCTGGAGGGAGAGGAAACAAGGTGAGGAGTGAGGGACCCCCAGCTAGAGGGGGAGATGAAACAAGGTGAGGAGTAAGGGACACCCAGCTAGAGGGGGATATGAAACAAGGTGAGGAGTGAGGGACACCCAGCTAGAGGGGGAGAGGTAACAAGGTGAGGAGAGAGGGACACCCAGCTAGATGGGGTGAGGAGTGAGGGACACCCAGCTAGAGGGGGAGAGGAAACAAGGTGAGGAGTAAGGGACACCCAGCTAGAGGGGGATATGAAACAAGGTGGGGAGTGAGGGCCACCCAGCTAGAGGGGGTGAGGAGTGAGGAACACCCAGCTAGAGGAGAAGAGGAAACAAGGTGAGGAGCGAGGGACACCCAGCTAGAGGGGGAGAGGAAACAAGGTGAGGAGTGAGGGACACCCAGCTGGAGGGGGAGATGAAACAAGGTGAGGAGTGAGGGACACCCAGCTAGAGGGGGAGAGGAAACAAGGTGAGGATTGAGGGACACCCAGCTAGAGGGGGAGAGAAAACAAGGTGAGGAGTGAGGGAAACCCAGCTAGAGGGGGAGGAAACAAGGTGAGGTGTGAGGGACACCCAGCTAGAGCGGGAGGAAACAAGGTGAGGTGTGAGGGACACCCAGCTATAGAGGAAGGATACAAGGTGAGGAGTGAGGGACACCCAGCTAGAGGGGGAGAGGAAACAAGGTGAGGAGTGAGGGACATCCAGCTAGAGGGAGAGGAAACACGGTGAGGTGTGAGGGACACCCAGCTAGAGGGGGAGGAAACAAGGTGAGGTGTGAGGGACACCCATCTAGAGGGGGAGGAAACAAGGTGAGGAGTGAGGTACACCCAGCTGGAGGGAGAGGAAACAAGGTGAGGAGTGAGGGACCCCCAGCTAGAGGGGGAGATGAAACAAGGTGAGGAGTAAGGGACACCCAGCTAGAGGGGGATATGAAACAAGGTGAGGAGTGAGGGACACCCAGCTAGAGGGGGAGAGGTAACAAGGTGAGGAGAGAGGGACACCCAGCTAGATGGGGTGAGGAGTGAGGGACACCCAGCTAGAGGGGGAGAGGAAACAAGGTGAGGAGTAAGGGACACCCAGCTAGAGGGGGATATGAAACAAGGTGGGGAGTGAGGGCCACCCAGCTAGAGGGGGTGAGGAGTGAGGAACACCCAGCTAGAGGAGAAGAGGAAACAAGGTGAGGAGCGAGGGACACCCAGCTAGAGGGGGAGAGGAAACAAGGTGAGGAGTGAGGGACACCCAGCTAGAGGGGGAGATGAAACAAGGTGAGGAGTGAGGGACACCCAGCTAGAGGGGGAGAGGAAACAAGGTGAGGATTGAGGGACACCTAGCTAGAGGGGGAGAGGAAACAAGGTGAGGAGTGAGGGAAACCCAGCTAGAGGGGGAGGAAACAAGGTGAGGTGTGAGGCATACCCAGCTAGAGGGGAAGGAAACAAGGTGAGGTGTGAGGGATACCCAGCTAGAGGGGGAGAGGAAACAAGGTGAGGAGTGAGGGACACCTAGCTAGCTGGGGAGAGGAAACAAGGTGAGGAGTGAGGGACACCCAGCTAGAGGGGGAGATGAAACAAGGTGAGGAGTGAGGGACACCCAGCTAGAGGGGGAGAGGAAACAAGGTGAGGAGTGAGGGACACCCAGCTAGAGGGGGAGAGGAAACAAGGTGAGGAGTGAGGGAAACCCAGCTAGAGGGGGAGGAAACAAGGTGAGGTGTGAGGGACACCCAGCTAGAGGGGGAGGAAACAAGGTGAGGTGTGAGGGACACCCAGCTATAGAGGAAGGATACAAGGTGAGGAGTGAGGGACACCCAGCTAGAGGGGGAGAGGAAACAAGGTGAGGAGTGAGGGACATCCAGCTAGAGGGAGGGGAAACACGGTGAGGTGTGAGGGACACCCAGCTAGAGGGGGAGGAAACAAGGTGAGGTGTGAGGGACACCCATCTAGAGGGAGAGGAAACAAGGTGAGGAGTGAGGGACACCCAGCTATAAGGAGAGGAAACAAGGTGAGGTGTGAGGGACACCCAGCTATAAGGAGAGGAAACAAGGTGAGGTGTGAGGGACAACCAAGTAGAGGGGGAGGAAACAAGGTGAGGTGTGAGGGACAACCAGCTAGAGGGGGAGAGGAAACAAGGTGAGGAGTGAGGGACACCCAGCTAAAGGGATAGGAAACAAGGTGAGGAGTGAGGGACACCCAGCTATAAGGAGAGGAAACAAGGTGAGGTGTGAGGGACAACCAGCTAGAGGGGGAGGAAACAAGGTGAGGTGTGAGGGACACCCAGCTAGAGGGGGAGAAAACAAGGTGAGGAGTGAGGGACACCCAGCTAAAGGGAGAGGAAACAAGGTGAGGAGTGAGGGACACCCAGCTATAAGGAGAGGAAACAAGGTGAGGTGTGAGGGACAACCAGCTAGAGGGGGAGAGGAAACAAGGTGAGGAGTGAGGGACACCCAGCTATTCGGGGAGGAAATAATGTGAGGAGTGAGGGACCCCCAGCTAGAGGGGGAGATGAAACAAGGTGAGGAGTAAGGGACACCCAGCTAGAGGGGGATATGAAACAAGGTGAGGAGTGAGGGACACCCAGCTAGAGGGGGAGAGGTAACAAGGTGAGGAGAGAGGGACACCCAGCTAGATGGGGTGAGGAGTGAGGGACACCCAGCTAGAGGGGGAGAGGAAACAAGGTGAGGAGTAAGGGACACCCAGCTAGAGGGGGATATGAAACAAGGTGAGGAGTGAGGGACACCCAGCTAGAGGGGGAGAGGAAACAAGGTGAGGAGTAAGGGACACCCAGCTAGAGGGGGATATGAAACAAGGTGAGGAGTGAGGGACACCCAGCTAGATGGGGTGAGGAGTGAGGGACACCCAGCCGGAGGGGGAGAGGTAACAAGGTGAGGAGTGAGGGACACCCAGCTAGAGGGGGAGAGGTAACAAGGTGAGGAGTGAGGGATACCCAGCCAGAGGGGGAGAGGTAACAAGGTGAGGAGTGAGGGACACCCAGCTAGAGGGGGAGAGGAAACAAGGTGAGGAGTGAGGGAAACCCAGCTAGAGGGGGATATGAAACAAGGTGAGGAGTGAGGGACACCCAGCTAGAGGGGGAGGAAACAAGGTGAGGAGTGAGGGACACCCAGCTAGAGGGGGAGATGAAACAAGGTGAGGAGTGAGGGACACCCAGCTAGAGGGGGAGAGGAAGCAAGGTGAGGAGTGAGGGACACCTAGCTAGAGGTCGAGATGAAACAAGGTGAGGAGTGAGGGACACCCAGCCAGAGGGGGAGAGGTAACAAGGTGAGGAGTGAGGGATACCCAGCCAGAGGGGGAGAAGTAAAAAGGTGAGGAGTGAGGGACACCCAGCTAGAGGGGGAGAGGAAACAAGGTGAGGAGTGAGGGAAACCCAGCTAGAGGGGGAGGAAACAAGGTGAGGTGTGAGGGACACCCAGCTATAGAGGAACGATACAAGGTGAGGAGTGAGGGACACCCAGCTAGAGGGGGAGAGGAAACAAGGTGAGGAGTGAGGGACATCCAGCTAGAGGGAGAGGAAACACGGTGAGGTGTGAGGGACACCCAGCTAGAGGGGGAGGAAACAAGGTGAGGTGTGAGGGACACCCATCTAGAGGGGGAGGAAACAAGGTGAGGAATGAGGGACACACAGCTAGAGGGAGAGGAAACAAGGTGAGGAATGAGGGACACCCAGCTAAAGGGGGAGAAAACAAGGTGAGGAGTGAGGGACACCCAGCTATAAGGAGAGGAAACAAGGTGAGGTGTGAGGGACAACCAGCTAGAGGGGGAGGAAACAAGGTGAGGTGTGAGGGACAACCAGCTAGAGGGGGAGAGGAAACAAGGTGAGGAGTGAGGGACACCCAGCTAAAGGGATAGGAAACAAGGTGAGGAGTGAGGGACAACCAGCTGGAGGGAGAGGAAACAAGGTGAGGAGTGAGGGACCCCCAGCTAGAGGGGGAGAGGAAACAAGGTGAGGAGTGAGGGACACACAGCTAGAGGGGGTGAGGAGTGAGGAACACCCAGCTAGAGGGGGTGAGGAGTGAGGGACACCCAGCTAGAGGGGGAGAGGAAACAATGTGAGGAGATAGGGACACCCAGCTAGATGGGGTGAGGAAAAAAGGTGAGGAGTGAGGGACACCCAGCTAGAGGGGGAGAAGAAACAAGGTGATGAGTGAAGGACACCCAGCTAGAGGGGGAGAGGAAACAAGGTGAGGAGTGAGGGACCACCAGCTAGAGTGGGTGAGGAAACAAGGTGAGGACTGAGGGACACCCAGCTAGAGGGTGTGAGGAGTGAGGGACACCCAGCTAGAGGGGGTGAGGAGTGAGGGACACCCAGCTAGAGGGGGAGAGGAAACAAGGTGAGGAGAGAGGGACATCCAGCTAGATGGGGTGAGGAGTGAGGGACACCCAGCTAGAGGGGAAGAGGAAACAAGGTGAGGAGTGAGGGATACCCAACTAGAGGGGGAGGAAACAAGGTGAGGTGTGAGGGACACCCAGCTAGAGGGGGAGGAAACAAGGTGAGGTGTGAGGGACACCCAGCTAGAGGGGGAGGAAACAAGGTGAGGTGTGAGGGACAACCCAGCTAGAGGGGGAGGAAACAAGGTGAGGTGTGAGGGACACCCAGCTAGAGGGGGAAGAAACAAGGTGAGGTGTGAGGGACACCCAGCTAGAGAGGGAGGATACAAGGTAAGGAGTGAGGGAAAACCCCAGCTAGAGTCGGAGAAGAAACAAGGTGAGGAGTGAGGGACGTCCAGCTAGAGGGGGAGGAAACAAGGTGAGGAGTGAGGGATACCCAGCTAGATGGGGGAGGAAACAAGGTGAGGAGTGAGGGACACCCAGCTAGAGGGGGAGAGGAAACAAGGTGAGGAGTGAGGGACACCCAACTAGAGGGGAGGAAACAAGGTGAGGCGTGAGGGACACCCAGCTAGAGAGGGAGGAAACAAGGTGAGGAGTGAGGGACACCCAGCTAGAGGGAGAGGAAACAAGGTGAGGAGTGAGGGACACCCAGCTAGAGGGAGAGGAAACAAGGTGAGGTGTGAGGGACACCCAGATAGAGGGGGAGGAAAACAAGGTGAGGTGTGAGGGACACCCAGCTAGAGGGGAGGAAACAAGGTGAGGAGTGAGGGACACCCAGCTAGATGGAGAGGAAACAAGGTGAGGAGTGAGGGACACCCAGCTAGAGGGAGAGGAAACAAGGTAAGGTGTGAGGGACACCCAGCTAGAGGGGGAGAGGAAACAAGGTGAGGAGTGAGGGACACCCAGCTAGAGGGGGAGGGGAAACAAGGTGAGGAGTGAGGGACACACAGCTAGAGGGGGAGAGAAAACAAGGTGAGGAGTGAGGGACACCCAGCTAAAGGGGGAGGAAACAAGGTGAGGATTGAGGGACACCCAATTAGAGGGAGAGGAAACAAGGTGAGGAGTGAGGGACACCCAGATAGAGGGAGAGGAAACAAGGTGAGGTGTTAGGGAAACCCAGCTAGAGGGGGAGGATACAAGGTGAGGTGTGAGGGACACCCAGCTAGAGGGGGAGGAAACAAGGTGAGGAGTGAGGGACACCCAGCCAGAGGGGGAGAGGAAACAAGGTGAGGAGTGAGGGACACCCAGCTAGAGGGGGAGAGGAAACAAGGTGAGGAGTGAGGGACACCCAGCTAGAGGGGGAGAGGAAACAAGGTGAGGAGTGAGGGACACCCAGCTAGAAGGGGTGAGGAGTGAGGGACACCCAACTAGAGGGGGAGAGGAAACAAGGTGAGGAGTGAGGGCAACCCAGCTAGAGGGGGTGAGGAGTGAGGAACACCCAGATATAGAGGAAGGATACAAGGTGAGGAGTGAGGGACACCCAGCTAGAGGGGAAGAGGAAACAAGGTGAGGAGTGAGGGATACCCAGCTAGAGGGGGTGAGGAAACAAGGTGAGGGGTGAGGGATACCCAGCTAGAGGGGGAGAGGAGACAAGGTGAGGAGTGAGGGACACCCAGCTAGAGGGGGTGAGGAGTGAGGGACACCCAGCTAGAGGGGGAGAGGTAACAAGGTGAGGAGAGAGGGACACCCAGCTAGATGGGGTGAGGAGTGAGGGACACCCAACTAGAGGGGGAGGAAAAAAGGTGAGGTGTGAGGGACACCCAGCTAGAGGGGGAGGAAACAAGGTGAGGATTGAGGGACACCCAGCTAGAGGGGGAGAGGAAACAAGGTGAGGAGTGAGGGACACCCAGCAAGAGGGGGAGAGGAAACAAGGTGAGGAGTGAGGGACACCCAACTAGAGGGGGAGGAAAAAAGGTGAGGTGTGAGGGACACCCAGCTAGAGGGGGAGGAAACAAGGTGAGGAGCGAGGGACACCCAGCTAGAGGGAGAGGAAACAAGGTGAGGAGTGAGGGACACCCAGCTAGAGGGGGAGAGGAAACAAGGTGAGGAGTGAGGGACACCCAGCTAGAGGGGGAGGAAACAAGGTGAGGTGTGAGGGACACCCAGCTAGAGGGGGAGGAAACAAGGTGAGGAGTGAGGGACACCCAGCTAGAGGGGGAGGAAACAAGGTGAGGAGTGAGGGACACCCAGCTAGAGGGGGTGAGGAGTGAGGAACACCCAGCTAGAGGGGGTGAGGAAACAAGGTGAGGGGTGAGGGCACAGAAGAACATGGTTGGTCATCCTACCAGCCCTAAAACCCACCTCAACATATTCCCAATTGCACAGGTGTGTGTCTGTGTGTGTCTGCTTGTGTCGTGTGCGTGCGTGCACATGTGTGTGTGTGCACATGTGTGTGTTTACGTGTGTGTGTGTGTGTGTGTGTGTGTGTGTGTGTGTGTGTGTGTGTGTGTGTGTGTGTGTGTGTGTGTGTGTGTGTGTGTGTGTGTGTGTGTGTGTGTGTGTGTGTGTGTTTGTGTGTGTGTGTGTGTGTGTGTGTGTGTAGGTAGTGTACCTGCAGTGCCAGGGTGAAGTGGCTGGTCTTGGTGTCTCGGACCACACTAGTGGTCATAGAGCTGTGCGGTCCCCATCGCCACTGCAGGTAACCCATCGTGTTCTGGTCTAGGTGACGAGCTGTCATTAAAGAACAGCTGGGACGCACGCCACGGGGAGAGAACTGCATACCACACTGAGCAGTCAGGAAACTAACAAACAGAGAGAGGGAGATGACTAGCATTACAATTGTTGTAGTGTAAAGAGGGCCATATCCTCTCCCCTCGATTGGCCACTCACCATCGTGGAGTCAGGTTACGGAACACCTTCATCCCAAACAGAGGTCCCAGTATGTCCCCTGCACCAAACTCCAACTACACACACACAGAGAAAAAATCACAAGCAGACAGAGAATGAAACACAGACACGTCAGTCAATATCCTTCCTGTGTTCTCTCAGAAACAAGGGAGATAAAATGTGTGTGTGTGTACCTCTCCCCAGCCCTTGGCAGAGGTGACACGGCGGACAGTCATGGTGATGTTGCCTCCTCCGTTGCCGTTGTGTGTGGAGAGAGAGCCAGACAGCATTGCAGTGTCAGAGTTAGTCAACGGAGCCTACACACACGCCCACATACACAGGTAAGCACATGGGAAACACATAAGCATAACACACGTTAATGTATCACAATGGACCTTTTTAGCTAGTGTGTGTGTGTCTGTGTATGTGTGTGACCAACAAGGAATCAGACCACGTGTACGGGTGTGTGTGTGTACCTCTATAGACTGGGAGATGTGCATCCTGTTGATCTCAATGTGAGGGAATCCTCCTCCAGGCATCTCCTCAAAGTCCTCATCATAGCGATCAAACAGGTCTGTGGCATCTACTCCCACGCTAATGGTACCCTGAACACACAGAGACATGAGAACACAAACATAGCGTTCTGATAGTCCACTTCACACGGAGAAAGTCTGTAGATATCACCCTGCCGTGGATATTTCTGTAAGAGGCTCAGGGAAGAAGCGTGTGTATGTACCTTGGGGTTGGTCCTCTGTTGTAGCCTCCTCTCCTCTCTCTCTCGCTGCAGCCGCTCATACTCCTCACGGATCTCTACTGGGGTCCTCTTCCTCTCCACAATCTCCACACACATGAACACACGCACGCACACACGCTCCTCAGTTATCATCTCAGTTACTATTGTGTCATTACTACTTAAGTAGTAATGTGTGTGTACTTAAAATGTGGCGCCGGACAGCATTTTAGTTTAGCGGACATTTTGACCCATATGCATTGGGTGCGTAACCTGGTTATGGCGTCCATCCCCGGTGCTCAGAATGACAGAGATCACATTTTGATTATGGTAATTCCTCTTAACAGAACATGCAACTCAGAGGATGCAATGGTGTGTGTCCTTCTTACTGAATTCTGATGTGCACTTTGAAGATGTTAGAATAACTGTCCACATTTACTTTTCCTCCGCCAATAAGATGAAAGGAAAAAGGAACAGCAAAATCACTTGCCTATGTCAATCTACTATCCCCCATAGTAGAAAAGTTGACCTATTCTATCGGTCAGCTTGTTGTTCTGTGCGAGAAATAAATAGCCTATTCCCAACAGACTCTGGGACAGTTGTTGAATGACAAATCCCAAATTCATACAACCAGTACATCAAAATCATATTGATCATATTACTCCAGTGCTAGCTTCTCTACACTGGCTTCCTGTTAAGGCAAGGGCTGATTTCAAGGTTTTACTGTTAACCTATAAAGCGTTACATGGGCTTGCTCCTACCTATCTTTCCGAGTTGGTCCTGCCGTACATACCTACATGTACGCTACGGTCACAAGACGCAGGCCTCCTAATTGTCCCTAGAATTTCTAAGCAAACAGCTGGAGGCAGGGCTTTCTCCTATAGATCTCCATTTTTATGGAATGGTCTGCCTACCTATGTGAGAGGCGCAGACTCGGTCTCAACCTTTAAGTCTTTACTGCAACGAACCGCCCTTGCTGTCTCTGCCTGGCCGGTTCCCCTCTCTCCACTGGGATTCTCTGCCTCTTATCCTATTACAGGGGCTGAGTCACTGGCTTACTGGTGCTCTTTCATGTCGTCCCTAGGAGCGGTGCGTCACTTGAGTGGGTTGAGTTACTGACGTGATCTTCCTGTCTGGGTTGGCGCCCCCCTTGGGTTGTGCTGTGGTGGAGATCTTTGTGGGCTATACTCGGCCTTGTCTCAGGATTGTAAGTTGGTGGTTGAAGATATCCCTCTAGTGGTGCGGGGGCTGTGCTTTGGCAAAGTGGGTGGGGTTATATCCTTCCTGTTTGGCCCTGTCCGGGGGTATCATCGGATGGGGCCACAGTGTCTCCTGACCCCTCCTGTCTCAGCCTCCAGTATTTATGCTGCAGTAGTTTATGTGTCGGCGGGCTAGGGTCAGTTGGTTAAATCTGGAGTACTTCTCCTGTCTTATCCGGTGTCCTGTGTGAATTTAAGTGTGCTCTCTCTAATTCTCTCCTTCTCTCTTTCTTTCTCTCTCTCGGAGGACCTGAGCCCTAGGACCATGCGTCAGGACTACCGGGCATGATGACTCCTCGCTGTCCCCAGTCCACCTGGCATTGCTGCTGTTCCAGTTTCAACTGTTCTGCCTGTGGCTATGGAACCCTGACCTGTCCACCGGATGTGCTACCTGTCACAGACCTGCTGTTTTCAACTCTCTAGAGACCGCAGGAGCGGTAGAGATACTCGGCTATGAAAAGCCAACTGACATTTACTCCTGATTATTATTTGACCATGCTGGTCATTTATGAACATTTGAACATCTTGGCCATGTTCTGTTATAATCTCCACCCGGCACAGCCAGAAGAGGACTGGCCACCCCTCATAGCCTGTTTCCTCTCTAGGTTTCTTCCTAGGTTTTGGCCTTTCTAGGGAGTTTTTCCTAGCCACCGTGCTTCTACACCTGCATTGCTTGCTGTTTGGGGTTTTAGGCTGGGTTTCTGTACAGCACTTTGAGATATTAGCTGATGTACGAAGGGCTATATAAATACATTTGATTTCATCAAAATAACTTTAAAAAGCTTTGAGGCTGATGCAACGTTTATCTTAAAACGTTGATCAAGTATTATTTCTTCACATTATAGTTTTGCAGCAATGCGTACACAGCACTAGGCTACTTCAGAATGTTCATTCCATAATGCAATTAACGGGAAAACGCTGTTGTCAAAAGCGCACTGCACATACGAGCGATTTCATGTTACAGAGATGAAAAGATCCATTCGAAATGTAGAAAGATTGGAGATCTAAAGATGCAACAACTAGCATGGATTGCTAATATGACTAGGATTGTGCCTTTGGCTACTAGAGAATGAAAGAAAAATGATTTGAAAACCAATAAAAACATGAGAGAAATAGCCTACTTGTTTCAATGGCATATGGAAGAATTTATAAAATAATTGCCACACAATTAAGTATATGTTTTCAAAATGCATACTGCCTCCAGCTCACATTGCAAAGTGGTGTGTGACACGTTGAAGTCTTCCTGCCGTTGCCTAAACACTTGAAAGATGAACGGGAAGTGCACTTGAATTACCAGTTGAGAAAGAAAAATAGCTATTTTTTATTGTGTCCATCAAAACAGTTTACCACGCGATTGAATGTTGTCACGTTCCTGACCTGTTTTCTGTTGTTTTGTATGTGTGTGATGGTCAGGGCGTGAGTTTTGGGTGGGCAGTCTATGTTTTCCGTTTCTATGTTGGTTTTGGGTTGCCTGGTATGGCTCTTAATTAGAGGCAGGTGTTTTGCGTTTTCCTCTAATTGAGAGTCATATTAAGGTAGGAGGTTCTCACTGTTTGTTTGTGGGTGATTGTCGCTGTGTCTGTGTATTTTGCACCACACGGTACTGTCTCGTCTCGTTCGTTCGGTAGTTCCTGTTTATTGTGTTCCTCGTTTCATGTAAGTTCATAGTTTAGGTCTGTCTAGTTCGTTTTGTTATTTTGTAAATCATTCAAGTGTATTTCGTTTCGTGTTTTTCCGTCTTGTCATTAAAACATTATGTATTCATCACCCGCTGCGCCTTGGTCAACTCACTCACCGAAAGAGAGCCGTTACAGAATCACCAAACCCAGATCAAGCAGCGGGTTAACGGACAGCAACGACAGCAGCAGCGCGAGAAGGAGGAATGGACTTGGGAGGATGTTTTGGACGGGAAAGGTTGCTACACATGGGAGGAGATCCTGGCTGGAAGGGATTGCCTCCCATGGGAACAGCTGGAGGCACTGAGGAGAGCAGAGGCAACCGGAGAAGGGAACCGGAGTTATGAGGGGACACGTCTAGCACGGAAGCCCGAAAAGCCCGTGAGTACCACCCAAAAATTTCTTGTGGGGGGGGGGGGGGGGGCTAAGAGGTAGTGGGCCAAGGGCAGGTAGGAGACCTGCGCCCACTTCCCAGGCTAACCGTGGAGAGCGGGAGTACGGGCAGACACCATGTTACGCAGTAGAGCGCACAGTGTCTCCTGTACGGGTGCATAGCCCAGTGCGGGTTATTCCACCTCCCCGCACTGGTAGGGCTAGATTGGGCATTGAGCCAAATGTCATGAGGCCGGCCCTACATATCTGGCCACCAGTACGTCTCCTTGGGCCGGCTTACATGGCACCAGCCTTACGCATGGTGTCCCCGGTTCGCCAACACAGCCCAGTGCGGGTTATTCCACCTCCCCGCACTGGACGGGCTACGGGGAGCATGCAACCATGTAAGGTTGGGCAGGCTCAGTGCTCAAGGGAGCCAGTACGCCTACACGGTCCGGAATTTCCGGCGCTACCTCCTCGCCCCAGCCCAGTACCACCAGTGCCTACACCACGCACCAGGCTTCCAGTGCATTTTAAGAGCCCTGTTCCTCCTCCACGCACTCTCCCTATGGTGCGTGTCTCCAGCCCAGTGCCTCCAGTTCCGGCACCACGCACTAAGCCATCTGTGCGTCTCCAGAGCCCTGTACGCACTGTTCCTTCTCCCCGCACTCGCCCTGAGGTGCGTGCCCTCAGCCCGGTACCTCCAGTTCCGGTACCACGCACCAGGCCTATAGTGCGCTTCGAGAGGTCAGTGTGCCCTGTCCTTGCTCCCCGCACTAGCCTTGAAGTGCGTGCCGTCATCCCGGTACCTCCAGTTCCGGCACCACGCACCAGGCCTACTGTGCGCCTCAGCAGGGCAGAGTCGGCTGTCTGCCCTACGCCTTCTGCACTTCCTGTCTGCCCAGCTCCGTCTGAGCCATCTGTCTGCCCAGCGCCGTCTGAGCCATCTGTCTGCCCAGCGCCGTCTGAGCCATCTGTCTGCCCAGCGCCGTCTGAGCCATCTGTCTGCCCAGCGCCGTCTGAGCCATCTGTCTGCCCAGCGCCGTCTGAGCCATCTGTCTGCCCAGCGCCGTCTGAGCCATCTGTCTGCCCAGCGCCGTCTGAGCCATCCGTCTGCCCAGCGCCGTCTGAGCCATCCGTCTGCCCAGCGCCGTCTGAGCCATCCGTCTGCCCAGCGCCGTCTGAGCCATCCGTCTGCCCAGCGCCGTCTGAGCCATCCGTCTGCCCAGCGCCGTCTGAGCCGTCCGTCTGCCCAGCGCCTTCTGAGCCATCCGTCTGCCCAGCGCCTTCTGAGCCATCCGTCTGCCATGAGCCATTAGAGCCGCCCGTCTGTCCCGAGCCATTAGAGCCGTCCGTCAGTCAGGAGCCGCTAGAGCCGTCCGTCAGTCAGGAGCCGCCAGAGCCGCCAGCCAGTCAGGAGCCGCCAGAGACGCCAGCCAGTCAGGAGCCGCCAGAGACGCCAGCCAGTCAGGAGCCGCCAGAGACGCCAGCCAGTCAGGAGCCGCCAGAGACGCCAGCCAGTCAGGAGCCGCCAGAGACGCCAGCCAGTCAGGAGCCGCCAGAGACGCCAGCCAGTCAGGAGCTGCCAGAGACGCCAGACAGTCCGGAGCTGCCAGAGACGCCAGACAGTCAGGAGCTGCCAGAGCTGCCCTCCGGTCATGAGCTGCCCTTCAGTCATGAGCTGCCCTTCAGTCATGAGCTGCCCTACAGTCATGAGCTGCCCTACAGTCATGAGCTGCCCTACAGTCATGAGCTGCCCTACAGTCATGAGCTGCCCTACAGTCATGAGCTGCCCTACAGTCATGAGCTGCCCTACAGTCATGAGCTGCCACTCAGTCCGGAGCTGCCACTCAGCCCGGAGCTGCCAGAGTCCCTCAGCCCGGAGCTGCCAGAGTCCCTCAGCCCGGAGCTGCCAGTCCCTCAGCCCGGAGCTGCCAGAGTCCCTCAGCCCGGACCTGCCAGAGTCCCTCAGCCCGGACCTGCCAGAGTCCCTCAGCCCGGACCTGCCAGAGTCCCTCAGCCCGGACCTGCCAGAGTCCCTCAGCCAGGACCTGCCAGAGTCCCTCAGCCAGGACCTGCCAGAGTCCCTCAGCCAGGACCTGCCAGAGTCCCTCAGCCAGGACCTGCCAGAGTCCCTCAGCCAGGACCTGCCAGAGTCCCTCAGCCAGGACCTGCCAGAGTCCCTCAGCCAGGACCTGCCAGAGTCCCTCAGCCAGGACCTGCCAGAGTCCCTCAGCCAGGACCTGCCAGAGTCCCTTATCCCGGTGCTGCCCCTTATCCCGGTGCTGCCCCTTCATTTAGGTGGTTTTAGTTGGAGGGTGGTCATTGGGAGGGGAATACAGAAGCGGGGAGTGACTATGGTGGTGTGGGGACAGCGTCCGGAGCCTGAGCCACCACCGTGGTCAGATGCCCACCCAGACCCTCCCCTGGACTTTGTGCTGGTGCGCCCGGCGTTCGCACCTTGAGGGGGGGGTTCTGTCACGTTCCTGACCTGTTTTCTGTTGTTTTGTATGTGTGTGATGGTCAGGGCGTGGGTTTTGGGTGGGCAGTCTATGTTTTCCGTTTCTATGTTGGTTTTGGGTTGCCTGGTATGGCTCTTAATTAGAGACAGGTGTTTTGCGTTTTCCTCTAATTGAGAGTCATATTAAGGTAGGAGGTTCTCACTGTTTGTTTGTGGGTGATTGTCGCTGTGTCTGTGTATTTTGCACCACACGGTACTGTCTCGTCTCGTTCGTTCGGTCGTTCCTGTTTATTGTGTTCCTCGTTTCATGTAAGTTCATAGTTTAGGTCTGTCTAGTTTGTTTTGTTATTTTGTAAATCATTCAAGTGTATTTCGTTTCGTGTTTTTCCGTCTTGTCATTAAAACATTATGTATTCATCACCCGCTGCGCCTTGGTCAACTCACTCACCGAAAGAGAGCCGTTACAAATGTAGAATTGTTGAACAATGATTGGGCTTATTAAAGCACGTTTCACTCAGGAGCTGTAGCAGGAGCTCTCGCACTGTCTGACAGATTTTCCGCTCAAACTAGGCTCTGTATCTGTGCACCGTACACGTGTGATAAATAAGAATCATAACGACTATTGAAAATACACACGCGCAATTTAATTCCACTTAATTATGTAAATGAACCTATGGACTGATAAGCATGACTGTTCAAATGTATTTACACCGACTAGTATTCACATCAATTAATAGGCTAAAAAGCATTATTTTGCAATTGGATTTTTTTATTCTCCCGGACAATTGCCAATTGT
Organism: Salvelinus fontinalis; assembly: GCF_029448725.1. Taxonomy (NCBI): domain Eukaryota; kingdom Metazoa; phylum Chordata; class Actinopteri; order Salmoniformes; family Salmonidae; genus Salvelinus; species Salvelinus fontinalis. The sequence continues at coordinate 43,687,603 of NC_074682.1, forward strand.
ATTTATCAACATTTCCTTTTTTGGGGGGGGGGGACGGGGGACAAAAGCCGGCTTCTTTTTATAAGAAACATTAATGCATTGAAAATCTCAAATTGTTTGCATAGTCAACTTACACTCAGCTCTGACACACACACTTACCCCACCAAACATGCCACCAGGGGTCTTTTCACAGTCCCCAAATCCAGAACAAATTCAAGGAAGCATACAGTATTATATAGAGCCATTATTGCATGGAACTCCGTTCTATCTCATATTGCTCAAATGAACAGCAAACCTAGTTCCAAAAAACATATAAAGCAACTCCTCGCGACACAACACCTCTCCCCTACTTGACTTAGATAGTTTGTGTTTATGTATTGATATGTAGACTACGTGTGCCATTTTTATTTGATTTGAATTGATGTAGTTCTGTCCTTGAGCAGTTCTTGTCTATTAATGTTCTGTATTATGTCATGTTTCATGTTTTGTGTGGACCCCAGGAGGAGTAGCTGCTGCTTTCGCAACAGCTAATGGGGATCCTAACAAAATACCCAAAATGCAAAATATTACCAGCTAACAGAAACCCTGACACACACATATGCTGAACATACCTCCCAGCCCTCCACCTCCAGGCCTTTCTTCCCAAAGATGTCATAGATGGCCCTGGACTGAGGATCACTCAACACTGTACAGAGACAAGGGAGTGAAAAAGAGAGAGAGAGGTTTATACTCTCATTTAACAGTCCAATTAAATGACAAGCAGCTTGTCAAGAAGAATCAGTGACAGGGAGTGCACTGCTTACCCTCATAGGCTTGGTGCACCTGGTTAAATAGCTGCTCTGCCTGACTCTTCAGCTCTGGGTCTCTGTGTTTGTCTGGGTGGTAGAGCATACACAACCTCCTATAGGAGGCCTTCAGCTCATCCTGAGTGGCCTGGGGAGAAGGGGGGGGGGGGGAGGGGGGACAGAGAGAGAAAGATTACAATATAGATTTCTGCAGACATAGCCTAATGCATGCATACTCCAACCACACAAGCCATAGGCTATTTACTCTGCTGCCACATGGCAAGAGGTACCGGTGCATCAAGTCTGACACCAATAGGCTCTTGAACAGCTTTTATTGCCAAGCAATATGACTGATAAATAGCTAACAAAATAGCAACATGGACTATCGGAGTTTACCTTGTATCTTTATTGACCTTTCATTTCAATCTTTGCACTGTCTCAATGCACACACTGTCATTCCAAAACACTCACTCCATAATTTGTTCACTCACACATAATATGCACATACATTTATACTGACTCTACACACCCACACACCCACATACAAGCCCCACTTATATATCCTGTTTCCTGGTCCCATTACCCCTATTCATAACTATCTCCATCACTCCAGTATCCCTGCACATGTAAATATGATATTGGATCCGATTTTTAAAAATATTTCCTGTATGCTTACTTACTTACTTTAATGTGTATTTCATATTTTCTATTCTTATTTCTCATGTGTTTTTTATAGTAATACATTGTTATTGATTATTGCAATGTTCGGTTTTGAGTTTGCAAGAAAGGCATTTCACTGCATGTGACATCAAAACTATATAAAGAAAAGAAACTACAGGTTATTTATCTGTGCACCAGGGGACATACACACCTCCGAAGAACCATGTAACACCAGCAGTGACAAATGAGTAAACGAGAGCCAATGCCCGTTGGCCCTGTTTACACTGTATATCTAGCTAAATGCCGTAACGTTAATCGCAATGGAAATCTGGGCTCCTAACAGCGAGTGTCACATCTTATCAATTTAGCGAACAAAACAATTAACTGATAATATTATTCGACTACTGCCTTTGTTGTCGTCTCAAGAAACAATATTGACAGGTAGCTACGTCTGACAGCTATGTCTGTCTTGCAGCATCCCTCGAGTCGATGTGATGGGAGTGATGGACCGACCGGGCGAATGTCATCAGCTGTCTCGCCGAACGCGATGCCCAATCGAATACGTGTTGAACATTACCGTTACAGTGGGATAAAAGGTTTCAACGAGCACATTATGTAAATACACAAACACCTTACCTCTTTCCTGACGTTGAGAAGAGAATAATAGTCTTGGTTATCCAACTCTAATTCATCGTCTAAGGCCGCCGCCATCTTTGCGCTGGTTCAGCCCCGCCTCCTTCCCCTCCCATACCAGTGTTCTGTGTGCTCATTGGTCTGTGCGTGTCTGCACTAGCGCCGCTGTGTGGCCAGGCGGGCTGCAGACATCCTGTCATTGAAAACAGTATATCAAGGTGAAAGTGTGTGCTGTCCATGGTTCTGAAACTTCTAACGTAGCCTATGTAGTGATAAAGGGACTGCCAGGGCAGGGCTTGAGTTTACCATGCGACAAAAAGCTCTACATCAAATGCCATAAACCCTTTGACAGAGGCATTTATATAGAAAGAGTGCACAACAGCTCTACCTAAATAGGGTTACTTAAGCTATTAGTTTGAGCCAGGCTTCTTCCTGTTCCTTCCGTGATTTGCATTTAGTGGTTGCCTTGTGGGAACGTTTTATATTTCTCATTTTCCTTTATGATTCTATGACACACCTTTACGCAACGTTTAAAGGTTGCGTTGCCGCACTGTGTTTGATGGCAGTGAGTGCTGCAGGGCATGGGTGATCATTACCAGTAACGGCTGCAGTTAATGATGACAGTAGGCCTAGCAATTCAGCTTTGGCCACTGGCGTGGAAATATTTGAACCAATTACCCTTGTAGGCTTACATGAACCAAAACAATGATGTATGTTCATTAATCTGTTTTTTAATTAAACAAGTTATTTATTCATGAATTGGCTCCTGATTGCTTGATAGGTCATAGGCTAATACAACTATCTCACAGAAAGACCTGAGAGAGATGCAAGGTTAAAGACCGATTAGGCCCTTGCTATCGACCTGGGCTTGGAATTAGAATGAAGCACTCATGTGTCTCTGTAAATAATGAAAATTAATTAATTGGATTTCACTTTATTTCCTGAATAGAATCAGTTTTAGTGAAATAGGCCTAGACTAGCCTGGTTGCCTTCTCTGTTCATCTATTTCCCAAATGACAGGAGAGGCAAGGAGTGGAATGTTATCTAACAATACTGGTATCCAGACTAGGCCTAGACCAGTAAAAAGGAAGAAACTGCGTGTTGTTTACAGAAATACTTATGTTTGAGTTGGCCTCATAAGTCATTGTGAACCCATTTACAACAACGACCTGCAATCATAGTCAGTAGGCTATCAGAGGGCTTTGGCAGATGTGTACTGATGGCGGAATTTGGTTGTGTCTCCTCACATCGCCTCTGTGGCTGAGAGAGAGAGAGAGAGAGAGAGAGAGCGATTGAGGGCGGAGACAAAGTTAGCTAGATACAAAACTGGAATGATGGACTCACACAGAGCAATATGGATTCTGCGAGTTCACGAGGCATCACCGAGGAGCCCCTCTGTCAATCATCACTCCTCTAACCAATAGAGTAGCTGTGTTGAGCGGGCTCGCCCATTGCGCCCCGCCCCCCTCCTTGAGTTGTCCTCGCCGTGCACGCGCGTGGTCCCCCCCAGGTCGCGAGGAGGAGGAGGAGGAGGAGGGATGAGGCGCGCGGAGGGGAAATGGCTGCCGAAAACAAGCCGGAAGGTAAGAGAGAAATAAGGTGATGATTCTGTGGTTGTTGTTGACCTCGAAAAAAGGGAGAGCGAGATAAGACGTTGGATTCAGGTAAGGGGATGGAGGAATAGAGAGATGGAGGAGCTTTCCCCTTTTTCATCTCTCGCTCTCTCCCAGTCCTGTCCTGTCCTGAAAACACGGACACTGAAGCGATGCTGAGATAGGCTACAGGCAGCCACAGACTTCAGCTCGATGACAAACGGTTACCGAGAGCAGGTTTGAAAATATGGGGATATAATGCAAACGAGTGTCTTTGTTTAGATACAGTACGTGAGAATGTTGTTTTCTTCGTTGCTTTGCGTGTCAGCGTCTCCCCTGGGTAGCAGGTTTACGCGGCTGAGCGTAACAGGATCTGAGTGGTTGTGAGAGCTTCACGCTGGAGGAATTCAGATGCTTTCTCAGCTCAGGCATCCCACACACACACGCTGGTAAAGCACGAAATCGTCCGTGTATCATCTGTGGTGCGATTCCTCCTCACGCACGCAACCCCGCAGTCTGTGCGGTCAGCCACAATGTGATGTTGTTTTTTACACGCTGTAGACGATGGAGAGTTGATTGATTATGATTATACGCGGAACATACTGCAAGGCGGTCTGAAGAGCGTCTGCTATATGCCATGCCAGTATTATAGGAAAACAATACATTGATTCCAAATAATTAAAAAACACACTCACCTAAATCCAATGACATGGTGCAATTTTTTTCTTCACGTTGAATTCAGGACAGTTGATAACTCAACCAAATGTAAATCAAAACTAGACTTTGAACTGACTAACATCTGTGACCAGTGGGCCAAGTCTTTCTCTTCTGTTGAGGAATTCCCTGAAGGTAGATTTCACTCCCTGGTGTGAATGAGATACACAACAACAGAGGGTACTTTGTTGTCAACATCTTTCTTGCTACTATTCATAGTTAGTGTGTCACGAAAGAAAGATAAGCATTGTGTGTTTGTGTTTGTGCATGCAGCATACTTGCATACTTGTGTGTGGGTGGGAGCAATGTGTGCCAATAAAGTGATTTTTGATCTAGCTACAGCATCATTGTATATCCTGGGGATATACACTGAGTGTACAAAACATAAGGAACACCTGCTCTTTTCATGACATAGACTGACCAGGTAAATCCAGATAAAAGCTCTGATCCCTTATTGATGTCGCTTGTTAAATCCACATGAATCACTGTAGATGAGGGGGAGGAGACAGGGTAAATGAGGATATTTAACCCTTTAGACAATTGAGACATGGATTGTGTATATTTGCCATTCAGAGGGTGAATGGGCAAGAGATAAAAAAGGAAAGTGCCTATGAACGGGTATGGTAGTAGGTGCCAGGTGCACTGGTTTGTGTCAAGAACTGCAATGCTGCTGGGGTTTTCACACTCAACAGTTTCCTGTGTGTATCAAGAATGGGGGCAAAAGGGGCGGTGCAGCTCAATATTAGGAAGGTGTTCCTAATGTTTGGTATACTCAGTGTCTTTTGTTGGTCATAGTATCTGTCTCTCAACCTGCACTGTAAGCTGTGATCTTCAGTGCCACTCAACTCCCCCTCATTACTGATGCCTGGAGGAATAGATCCAAGTCCATTTGAATTAGAGAACAAAATAATTTGCATGTTTGAACATGTCATACCCTTTACATTGATGTTATTTAAGAAATTATAGTGAATTTAAAGGCAGACTTAATAATATGACATCATCATACATTATAACAGGGTTCTATAACAAATAAGAACATTCTAAATTCCCAATTTTAGTCTACCATTTAGGAATGTCCACATTGCATTAGGGAAGAGACAATGTCATTTTTGGATGATTTAAATTTAGCTGATGTTGATAAGACGCCTTGCTTTGTATGATGATGTGATATTGCTTACTGGCATTTCCATGTAAAAGGACCCATCAGCACCAACATGTGAAGTTTATAGGAGCATGTCAAATTGGGTGTCAAATCAAAGCTAAGAGCCTATATCCATATATATATATATATATATATATATATATATATATATATATATATATACATGCATATACATTTTTAAGATCTACTCTAAAGATTAGGACTAAGCAAATCCTTTGATTTCTGGTCAAACAGATGGAAAAGGGGTCTTTGACTCTTAAGGAGGTGACCCTTTTTTTTTAAATTTTGCCTAAAATGACATACAAGGATATTCTTGATATTCTTGATACCATTTTAAAGGAAACACTTTGAAGTTTGTAGAAATGTTAAATTCATGTAGGAGAATATAACACATTAGATCTGGTAAAAGATATTACAAAGAAAAAAACTTGAACAACATGTACAAGAAAAAGTCTTAAAAGGTTCACTACATGACCAAAAGTATTTGGGCAGCTGCTCATCGAACATCTCATTCCAAAATCATGGGCATTAAATTGGAGTTGGTGCCCCCTTTGCTGCTATAACAGCCTCCGCTCTTCTGGGAAGGCTTTCCACTAGATGTTGGAACATTGCTGCGGAGACTTCATTCCATTCAGCCACAAGAGCATCAGTGAGGTCGGGCACTGATGCAATTAGGCCTGGCTCGCAGTCTGCAATCCAATTCATCCCAACGGTGTTCGATGGGGTTGAGGTCAGGGCTCTGTGTAGGCCAGTCAAGTTCTTCCACACCAATCTTGACAAATAATTTGTGAATGGACCTTGCTTTTTGCATGGAGGCATTGTCATGCTGAAACAGGAAAGGGCCTTCCCAAACTGTTGCCTCAAAATTGGAAGCACAGAATTGTTTAGAATGTCATTGTATGCTGTAGCGTTAAGATTTTCCTCCACTAGAACTACGGGGCCTAACCTGAACCATAAAAAACAGCCCCAGACCATTATTCCTCCTCTGCCAAACTTTACAGTTGGCACTATGCATTCGGGCAGGTAGCGTTCTCCTGTCATCCGCCAAACCCAGATTAGTTCGTCGGACTGCAAGATGGGGAAGCGTGATTCATCACTCCAGAGAACGCATTTCCACTGCTTCAGAGTCCAATGTCGGCAAGCTTTACACCACTCCAGCCGATGCTTGGCATTGCGCATGGTAAACTTTGGTTTGTGTGCGGCTGCTTGGCCATGGAAACCCATTTCATGAAGCTGCCGACGAACAGTACTTGGGCTGATGTTGCTTCCAGAGGCAGTTTAGAACTCAGTAATGAATGTTGCAACCGAGGACAGACAATGTTTACGCCCTATGCTCTTCAGCACTCGGTGGTCCCGTTCTGTGAGCTTCTGTGGCCTACCACTTTGCGGCTGAGATGTTGTTGCTCCTAAACGTTTCCACTTCACAATAACAGCATTTACAGTTGACCGGGGCAGCTCTAGCAGGGAAGAAATTTGACGAACTGACATGTTGGAAAGGTGGCATCCTATGACGGTGCCACATTGAAAGTCACTGAGTAAGGCCATTCTACTGCCAATGTTTGTCTATGGAGATTGCATGGCTATGTGCTTGATTTTATACGCCTGTCAGCAACAGCTGTGGCTGAAATTAAAGAATCCACTAATTTGAACTTAATAATGGTGCCAGGGGATGGTTGCCGTTTTATGGGCTCCTAACCAACTGTGCTATTTTGTGCGTTTTTTCACATTGTTTGTAACTTATTTTGTACATAATGTTGCTGCTACTGTCTCTTATGACCAAAAAGAGCTTCTGGACATCAGAACAGCGATTACTCACCTCGAACTGGACGAAGATTTTTCCTTTAATGAGTCCGACGCAAAGGATATACCGCTTCTCCGAGACCAGGCCCAAATCCCCTTCCTTCGCTTGAAAAAAATATGCAAATACAGGGGGCGGAGATCAGGGTGCCTTGTGAGAATTCGTCGGCAAGTGGGTAACCCGCCTCTACCATCCGTTCTAATGGCCAACGTGCAATCACTATCTACCAAGAGAGTTTACATCTATATTTAGGCAGAGTAACTCATGATAAGCTGTATACCACCTCAGTCACCAGCTTTGTCAATAAGTGCATCAACAATGTTGTCCCCACAGTGACCATTCATACATATCCCAACCAGAATCCATGGATTACAGGCAACATCCACACCGAGCTAAAGGCTAGAGCTGCCGCTTTCAAGGAGCAGGAGACTAATCCGGACGCTTATAAAAAATCCCGCTATGCCCTCAGACGAACCATCAAACATGCAAAGCATCAATACAAGACTAAGATTGAATCCTACTACACCGGCTCTGACACTCGTCGGGGCAGGGCTTGCAAACTATTACGGACAACAAAGGGAAACCCAGTGACGCAAGCCTACCAGACAAGCTAAATGCCTGTATGAGTGCACCAGCTGTTCCGGACGACTGTGTGATCACACTCTGTGATCAAGACCTTTAAACAGGTCAACTTTCAAAAGGCCCGGCAGACGGATTACCAGGACGAGTACTCAGAGCATGCGCGGAACAACTGGAAAGTGTTTTCACTGACATTTTCAACCTCTCCATGACTGAGTACGTAATACCTACATGTTTCAAGCAGACCACCATAGTCCCTGTGCCCAAGAAAGCGAAGGTAACCTGCCTAAATTACCGCCCCGTAGCACTCACATTGGTCAAGAGTTTCAAGTTCCTTGGTGTCCACATCCCCAACAAACTCTCTTGGTCTAAACACACCAAGACAGTCGTGAAGAGGGAACGACAACATCTTCTCCCCCTCAGGAAACTGAAAAGATTTTGCATGGGTCCCCAGAACGTCAAAAGTTTAACAGCTGCACCATCGAGAACATCTTGACCGGTTGCATCACCGCCTTGTATGGCAACTGCTCGGCATCCGACCATAAGGCACTACAGAAGGTAGTGCTTACGGTCCAGTACATCACTGGGGCCAAGCTTCCTAAGCATAGTCACTTTACCCCTAACTACATGTACAATTGATCTCGACTAACCTGTACCCCAGCACATTGACCTGGTAGCGGTACCCCCTGTATATAGCCTTGTTATTGTTATTTTGTTACTTTTTACTTTAGTTTATTTAGTAAATATTTTCTTAACTCTATTTCTTGAACTGCATTGTTGGTTAAGGCCTTGTAAGTAAGCATTTCACGGTAAGGTCTACACCTGTTCTATTCGGCGCATATGGCAAATAAAATTTGATTATTTGTTTGAAAAGATATCCACATACATTCTATATACAAAAGTATTAGAAATACATAAAAACACAATGTTGAAGTAAAGACCCCTGCCAACTAATATCAACACTTATATTTCATTTTGGAGAAATTATTTGCCTGCTGTAAGTTTAAGATATGTTGTCTTGTGATTCTGTTACCAAAAAACCATTTTCTAATTGCTCTCACTCATGAGGAGGAAAAATGTATGAAAGTTCACAGAAGTTGTCACGATGTTCGTCTGAGGAAGAATAATTAGACCAAAGCGCAGCGTGGTACGTGTTCATGATGTTTATTATAACCTGAACACTGAAACAAAAAACAAAGGTGGAACAAAATGCAACAGTTCTGTCAGTTAATCACACAAAACAAACTACCCACAAAACCAACATGGTAAATGGCAACCTAAATAGGCTCCCCAATCAGAGACAACGAGAAACAGCTGTCTCTGATTGGGAACCAATTCAGGCCACCATAAACCTAGAAGACAATACAAGACAATATAAAGCCTAGACAATACAAAAACTAAACAAACCACACTTGTGACACCCTGACCTAACCAAAAAATAAAGAAAACAAATATAACTAAAGTCAGGGCGTGACAGTACCCCCCCAAAGGTGCGGACTCCGGCCGCAAAACCTAAAGATATAGGGGAGGGTCTGGGTGGGCATCTATCTGCGGTGGCGGCTCTGGCGCGGGACGTGGACCCCGCTCCACCTTAGTCTTGGCCCACTTCGGTGGCGCCTTTGGAGCAGGGACCCTCGCAGCGGGCCCCGGACAGGAGGGCGACGCTGGCGGCTCCGGACAGGAGGGCGACTCTGGCGGCTCCGGACACGAGGGCGACTCTGGCGGCTCCGGACACGAGGGCGACTCTGGCGGCTCCGGACACGAGGGCGACTCTGGCGGCTCCGGACACGAGGGCGACTCTGGCGGCTCCGGACACGAGGGCGACTCTGGCGGCTCCGGACACGAGGGCGACTCTGGCGGCTCCGGACACGAGGGCGACTCTGGCGGCTCCGGACACGAGGGCGACTCTGGCGGCTCCGGACACGAGGGCGACTCTGGCGGCTCCGGACACGAGGGCGACTCTGGCGGCTCCGGACACGAGGGCGACTCTGGCGGCTCCGGACAGGAGGGCGACTCTGGCGGCTCCGGACAGGAGGGCGACTCTGGCGGCTCCGGACAGGAGGGCGACTCTGGCGGCTCCGGACAGGAGGGCGACTCTGGCGGCTCCGGACAGGAGGGCGACTCTGGCGGCTCCGGACAGGAGGGCGACTCTGGAGGGTCCGGACTGGAGGAAGACTCTGGAGGGTCCGGACTGGAGGAAGACTCTGGAGGGTCCGGACTGGAGGAAGACTCTGGAGGGTCCGGACTGGAGGAAGACTCTGGAGGGTCCGGACTGGAGGAAGACTCTGGAGGGTCCGGACTGGAGGAAGACTCTGGAGGGTCCGGACTGGAGGAAGACTCTGGAGGGAGGAGACGCAGAGACAGCCTGGTGCGTGGGGCTGCCACAGGGCCCACCAGGCTGGGGAGACCTACAGGAGGCCTGGTGCGTAGAGGAGGCACCGGATAAACCGGGCTGTGGGGGAGCACTGGAGCTCTGGTGCGCAGCCTTGGCACCACTCCTCCAGGCTGAATGCCCACTTTAGCCCGGCCCCTCCAGAGTGCAGGCACAGGTCGAACCGGACTGTGGGGGAGCACTGGAGATCTGGTGCTTACCGCTCGCACCTCTCCATTAGGCTCAATGCCCACTTTCGCCCGGCACGGGCGGAGCGCAGGCATAGGACGAACAGCACCCTCCCAGCGCCCCGGAGACACAGTATGCAGAGCCGGCGCAGGATACCCTGGGCCGAAACGGCGCACCGGAGACCAAACACGCTGAGCTGGCACAATCCGCCCTGGCTGGATGCCTACTCTCGCATGGCACTTGCGGGGGGCTGGCCTATAGCGCTCCGGGCTATGAGCTTGCACTGGCGACACCGTGCGGTTCATCGCATAACACAGTGCCTGACCAGTACTACGCTGCTTCCGGTAAGCACGGGGAGTTGGCTCAGGTCTATCACCTGACTCCGCCAATCTCCCCGTGTGCCCCCCCCAAAAAAGAATTTGGGGGCTGCCTCTCATGCCTGCTGCGCTGCCTTGCCTCATATCGCCGCCTCCAGCTCTTCTTTCGGGCGGCGATATTCCCCAGCCTGTCTCCAGGGTCCCTTACCGTCCAATATCTCCTCCCAAGTCCAGAAGTCCTGAACCCTCTGCTCCTCCATACCACGCTGCTTGGTCCGTTGGTGGTGGGTAGTTCTTTAACGATGTTCGTCTGAGGAAGAAGGATTAGACCAAAGCGCAGCGTCGTACGTGTTCATGATGTTTATTATAACCTGAACACTGAAGCAAAAAACAAAAGTGGAACAAAACGCAACAGTTCTGTCAGGTAATCACATAAAATAGAAAACAACTACCCACAAAACCAACATGGAAAATGGCAACCTAAATAGGCTCCCCAATCAGAGACAACGAGAAACAGCTGTCTCTGATTGGGAACCAATTCAGGCCACCATAAACTTACAAACCCCTAGACCATACAAAATCCCCATAGATAAACAAAAACCCTAGACAAGAAAAACCCTAGACAATACAAAAACTAAATAAACCACCCTTGTCACACCCTGACCTAACCAAAAAATAAAGAAAACAAATATAACTAAAGTCAGGGCGTGACAGAAGTAACAAACAGTGGTAGACCTACCAATTAGTTAGTGTTTGTTTCTGAATTCTTAAGTGGTTAAAACTCATAATTCTGTTACCAAATCGGTAACGGAATTACTGCAATTGTATTGGCTACAATGGGAAATCATAATAGTCACAAACCACAGTTGGTTCCTCTGCTACTGTTCTCCCTTCCACTGGCATGCTGTTATGTGCAGCTCATAACTGTTTTTTTTTCTTTCTGTCGTCTGGTCGTCAAAGACAGACTGTAAAAATAGTCTGGACAAACCCTCCATCTCACTCTCCCTCTCTCTCTCTCTCTCTCTCCCGTTAATGTCACCTCTCCTGGCTCTTACTGAACCCTACCATGACACCATATGAGGTTGGTGGCACCTTAATTGTGGATGACGGGCTCGTGGTAATGGCTGGAATGGTATCAAATACATCAAACACATGGTTTCCATGTGTTTGATGCCATTCTATTTGCTCCGTTCCAGCCATGATTATGAGCCGTCCTCCCCTCAGCAGCCTCCACCTACCAGATATTCCCTTTCCATTTACCATAACCAGCATCCTCACCCACTGAGCACCGACCGACACCGGACGTCCATGGACGTTGAAAGTAGTTGACATTTGTTCAGTCCGCCCTGACTGGACCAAATCTGAACCAGTCATAGTGGTCTATGTTTCACAAGTTTGCACAGCACAGTACAGTGGAGCACAGTAGAGAACAGTACAGTGGAGCACAGTAGAGAACAGTACAGTGAAGAAAAGTACAGTAGAGTTCAGTACAGTGCAGTAAAGCACACTAGAGTACATACAGTATATTGTACTGTACTCTACTTAACTGAACATATCTACTTTACTGTACTCTACTGCACTTTGCTCTACTGTGCCGTACTGTGATGTCCAAACTCTATGATTGTTTCAGATTTGCCCTGGTCTGGACCAACTAAATGTGGTCTTATTTAGGGATAGAGCTCACTACAATAATAGCCAGTCTTTAGAATAACACCCAATAATAGACAAAATAAGAATATTACATATTTCTACCTTTTGTGTACTTATTCAGGATACATCACCTTGAAGAGAATGACATTCATATCCAGAATGTATTTTACAACGGGCTTTATCTTCAATGGGGTCGCTAGAAGCCTAATTGTAGGACAGGCAGACAGACAAACACACAGACATAGAGGGGGACAAACATAAATGCAGACAGACACACTCACAAACATACGTAGCATACAAAGCTACAGGCTTTATGGAGGCCGTGGGTTGAGAGTCCCGTTGCGTAGAGAAACTCCAGCAGATCAGAGAGGAGGAGCCCACAGGCACATAAACATGGAGTACCCACACCTCGCTACATGCACGCACGCAGGCAGGCATGCAGGCAGGCATGCTCATCCTTGGATGCCTGAAAGCCACTAGCAATGTCTTGTTGCTCTACTATCTGACTTATGTAAAGCAAGGATGCTACTGCAATATACACTGAGTGTACAAAACATTAGGAACACCTTCCTAATATTGAGTTGCACCCTCCCTTTAACCCTCAGAACAGCCTCAATTCGTCGAGCAGGGAGTACAAGGTGTTGAAAGGGTTCCACAGAGATGCCCGCCCATGTTGACTCCAATGCTTCCCACAGTTGTGTCAAGTTGGCTGGATGTTCGTTGGGTGGTGGACCATTCTTGATAAACACGGGAAACTGTTGAGTGTGAAAAACCCAGCAGCATTGCAGTTCTTGACACACTCAAACCGGTGCGCCTGGTACCTACTACCACGGCACATTCAAAGGCACTTCAATCTTTTGTCTTGCCCATTCACCCTCTGAATTGCACAAATACACAATCCATGTCTCAATTGTCTCGAGGCTTAAAAATCATTCTTTAACCTGTCTCCTCCCCTTCATCTACGCTGATTGAAGTGGATTTAACAGGTGACATCAATAAGGGATCATAGCTTTCACCTGGATTCACCTGGTCAGTCTATGTCATGGAAATAGCAGGTTCCTAATGTTTTGTACATTCAGTGTAGATCAAGCTATAAATTAGAAGATGGCTGCTCTTACTGTTTGAATGGAAGAATGGATGTCACTAACTCGACCATAATATGACCACTTCTTACTGTAGTAAGTCTGTATCATAGCAACGGTGACCAGGGAAACAGGGAAATGAAGAGATGAAAACAAAGCAGAAGTAGAAGTTGTTGAAGCCAATGGTCACTCCTCTAGTATGGATGGAGTTTGTAATAATAGGAATATTCTGCCCAATTTCTCATTCTTTCTTCTCTTCATCCTATCTATCTATCTATCTCTCTCTCTCTCTCTCTCTCTCTCTCTCTCTCTCTCTCTCTCTGTCTCTGTCTCTGTCTCTGTCTCTGTCTCTGTAGGGTTGAAAAGGATAAGGAATCCAGAGCGGATGATTAGAATCGCCGTGGGATACACAGGACATGCCCCTCCGAAGAGTGATGACACTGACACCAACGGTAAGGCAAACACACTCAAACACGGCATCACAGGACCCAACAGACGTGTGCTGCTTTTTGTAGGACGAGGTGACTGTGTGTTGAAAAGCCTTCTGGCTAAACAAGCTGGCAGCCGAGGCCTTATTCTCATCAGCTCTGTTACGAACCTCTTGTGGACAGATGTACTGTACATAAACGTAACTGGTACTGTAGAATCTGTCACTATCCTATGGGATGCATGAGATAACAAGCAGCATTAGCTCTAGGTCTTGGTTTTTCGTCACTCCCAGATCCTAATCAAGCATCTGACCAAATTATCAGAGATTTTAGTTCTGGGTTAACTGAGATTACTCTGTTACAGATAATACACACATGCACACACTCACACACATGCACATTAACACGCACACACACACACACACTCTAAAGTGAGTCTCATTCTCATTCAGCTCTGTTACAGATCATGTTTATTCATGCGTGCCGACGCAGAGCAGTGTGTGTGTGCGCACTCACACACACAGAGCTTATTTTAGGAGCAGAAGCTCATTGTCATGCCTAATCAATGCACAGAGCACTATCTATCCATACGGCATGGATCAGTGTTACTGGTGCTGAGAGAAACAGACCGTGGCTGGTTAAGAAAGAGCTGGCTTTAACTGAGATGTATGAGAGAGAGACAGGGCGATCAAAGGTGTTTTTGTGTGTGTTTGTGTGTGTGTGTGTGTTTCTAGTTCTTGTTCTAGTTTGGTGTGTGATTGTATGTCTATTTGTGTATCTGCATGTTTGTGTGAGAGAGAGAGAGAGAGAGAGAGTGTGTGAGTGTGTGTGTGTACACACACGGGGTGAGGGCCGGGAATATCTGTAGTGTTAAGGGGAGCTATAAAGGTGATGAGTGCTTTGATTGGTTATTGATCCTAGAACAGGACAGCCATCCTAGTGTGTGTGTTTGAGAGGATGCCCAGAAACGGTTTTTGTGGGGAGGTTATTGATTTGTACTGTGTGTTTGTACTCTCCTTGTCTGCTCTCCTGATCTGTCCTGAGATACAACAGGGACAGGAAAGGACAGAGACAGGAGAGGACAGAGCAAAAGAGACAGGAGAGGACAGAACGACAGAGACAGGAGAGGACAGAACGACAGAGACAGGAGAGGACAGAGCGACAGAGACAGGAGGTGACAGAGCGACAGAGACGGGAGGTGACAGAGCGACAGAGACAGGAGAGGACAGAGCAACAGAGACAGGAGAGGACAGAGCAACATGAGAAGACAGAGTGACAGAGACAGGAGAGGACAGAGCGACAGAGACAAGAGAGGACAGAGAGACAGGAGAGGTCAGAGAGACAATGATAGGAGAGGGCAGAGAAACAATGACAGGAGAGGACAGAGAGACAGAGACAGAGACACACCAGAGCCCAGGGACATGAGAGGACAACGAGACAGAGACAGGAGAGGACAAAGAGACCAGAGAGGACAGAGAGACAGAGACAGGAGAGGACAGAGACAGGAGAGGACAGAGAGACAGAGACACACCAGAGCCCAGGGACATGAGAGGACAGAGACAAGAGAGGACAAAGAGACCTGAGAGGACAGAGAGACAGAGACAGGAGAGGACAGAGACAGGAGAGGACAGAACGACAGAGACAGGAGAGGACAGAACGACAGAGACAGGAGGTGACAGAGCGACAGAGACGGGAGAGGACAGAGCGACAGAGACAGGAGAGGACAGAGAGACAGAGACACACCAGAGCCCAGGGACATGAGAGGACAGAGACAGGAGAGGACAAAGAGACCTGAGAGGACAGAGAGACAGAGACAGGAGAGGACAGAGAGACAGACAGGGACAGGAGAGACAGAGAGAGAGAGGTCAGGGACAGATGGAGCGGGGGAGGGACTGGGGAGGAAAGAGGAATGGTGAGGGACAGGGGGAGGAGCAGAAAGGGAGGCTAAGGTTGTTGGTTTGAGAATCAGAGGGGAAGGCTTGGGCATGGAGGATGAATGATTAATTTTCTTGAATTGTTTGGTTGATCGATCGGTCATACCAACAATTCCTCATGTCCCAGCATTCTCTCTGTTGTGGCATCCCAGCTGAGGATGACTTGAGGAAAGGTTTATCAGCAGAATCATGAATTAGCATGCACGCCCATCCCTCTATCCCTCTCCTCATCCACCCTTCTTCTTAATCTCCTCTCTCCCTGTCTTTTCCTTCCTTCCCCATTTCTCTGCCTCTTTTTGCACGCACATCTACCCCAAACTCTTCCCCTCCTCTCTCTCTTCTTCCTTCCCCTCTATCTCCCTCTATCTAGTTTCTGTGCAATGAGCCTTTCTTTCACATTAATTTTATTTAGAAAAGGGGGACATATTACATTTCTCCTCAGTACTGGAAGAAATATTTGTATTTATTTAACACCCCTACTCTTACAATAAGTGACATGGGATCTTTAGTGACCACAGAGTCAGGACACCGTTGAACGTCCCATCCAAAAGACAGCACCCTACACAGGGCAATGTTCCCAATCACTGCCCTGGGATACTTTTTTGACCAGAGAAAAGAGTGCCTCCTACTGGTCCTCTAACACCACTTCCAGCAGCATCTAGTCTCCCATCCAAGGACTGACTAGGACCAACCCTGCTTAGATTCAGAGGCACGCCAGCAGTGGGAGGGATGCAGGGGGGTATGCTGCTGTAAGAGTTGCATTTGAGCGTTCTTTACTCTGGAAAGTTTTATAATTAACTGTCAGCCTCACAGGGGTATTGGGTTTTTTCAGTAATACATGTGGAAATGACAGTTTTAGAAGGTAAAATATTAATCAACTAATGGATGGGAAATGTGCAGTGTGCTGGACGTTCATTTGTAGCATATTTGATTCTTATATATAGGTACCTGTAAAGATGCTGTTCAGATGGAAGTGTGTGTCTGGGATTGCCATGGGAATTTGTTGGTGGTAGGATCTTTCTGGAAAGTCCCAAGGGAGATATTAACTTAGGTGGTCCACACGCACACAACCAAACACATGAGATATATGAGTGTGTGTGCTTGCATGCATATGGTGGGTGTGTTTGATCGCCGGTTTCATGTGGGTTTTTTAGTGCATTTCAAAGGCAGGGCCCTGATGAGAATTCCTCTGATCAGTGGTCGGAACATCGGGGACACTGGGCGGGATGTGTGTGTGTGTGTGGAGGAGAGGATTTAAACACTGATTGGCATTCATAGCAGTGAGTCCGGAGTGCTGCTAAATAAGAAATTAGGCTTTACCTAAGCCAGCGCCATTCAGCTGTTTGAAATTCTGTCTTCTCAGGGCTTCTATTAATAAATGCATAATTGATTAGGGTGAGCATACGTGCCTGAACACACTCTCACTGTCTCTATCACTATCTATCTATACCCCCCTCTCTCTCTCACACACACACACACGTTGTGTCAGCGTGTGTGCATGCACATGTCCAGGAGTCTCACGTCTCCTGGGTTAAACAGAGGTCTTTCACTCAAACTCAGTCAATAACCTGTCTGTCTGTCTGTCTGTCTGTCTGTCTGTCTGTCTGTCTGTCTGTCTGTCTGTCTGTCTGTCTGTCTGTCTGTCTGTCTGTCTGTCTGTCTGTCTGTCTGTCTGTCTGTCTGTCTGTCTGTCTGTCTGTCTGTCTGTCTGTGTGTCTGTGTGTCTGTCTGTCTGTCTGTCTGTCTGTGTGTCTGTCTGTGTGTCTGTCTGTGTGTCTGTCTGTGTGTCTGTCTGTGTGTCTGTCTGTCTGTCTGTCTGTCTGTCTGTCTGTCTGTCTGTCTGTCTGTCTGTCTGTCTGTCTGTCTGTCTGTCTGTCTGTCTGTCTGTCTGTCTGTCTCTCTAGGTGAGCCTGGCCAGTTGAAGATCTACCTACCTAAGAAGCTGTTGGAGTGTTTGCCCAAATGTTCGTCTCTGCCCAAGGAGCGCCACCGCTGGAACACCAATGAGGTGAGAGAGCACTTAGGAGGACCCAATAGTAGGTTGTGCCTAGTCCATGGACTTGGATGCATTAGGGCCTCTGTGTAGCAGTGTTTTAGTGTGGTGACCTCTAGCCTCTTCCATAGGTTAGCATCTCCCTTCACTATTCCAGTGGATGGGTTTCCACATGTGTAGTTCTGAAGAAAACTATTGTGCTGGGCCAACTTGTGGTTTGCTATTATTTCTGTTTTGATTGTGGATAGAGACTGAGGCGTGTGTGTTATTGATTTAGGACAGTGGTTCCCAAACTTTTTATAGTCCCGTACCCCTTCAAACATTCAACCTCCAGCTGCGTACCCCCTCTAGCACCAGGGTCAGCGCACTTTCAAATGTTGATTTTTGCCATCATTATAAGCCTGCCACACACACACTATACGATAAATGTATTAAACATTAGAATGAGTGTGAGTTTTTGTCACATCCCGGCTCGTGGGGAAGTGACAAAGAGCTCATATAGGACCAGGGCACAAATAATAATATAATAATAATCAGTAATTTTGCTCTTTATTTAGCCATCTTACGTATGAAACTTTATTTGTTCATCGAAAATTGTAAATGACTCACCACAGGTTAATGAGAAGGGTGTGCTTGAAAGGATGCACAAAAGTCTGCAATGTTTGGGCTCTGAGTGGTGCAGTGGTCTAAGACACTGCGTCTCAGTGCGAGAGGCGTCACTGCAGTACCTGGTTTGAATCCAGGCTGCATCACATCTGGCCTTGATTGGGAGTCCCATAGGGCAGCGCACAATTGGCCCAGTGTCGTCCGGGGTAGGCTGTCATTGTAAATAAGAATTTGTTCTTATCTGACTTGCCTAGTTACATTTAAAAAAGTTGGGTTGTATCAGAGAGAGTCTTAACATTGTGATTTGCCAAAGCAGGATACTCTGAGTGCAGCCCAATCCAAAAATCTGGCCGTGGCTTTTGATTAAATTCAATTTTCACAGAACCGCTTGTTGCAATTTCGATGAGGCTCTCTTGTTCAGATATCGGTAAGTGGACTGGAGGCAGGGCATGAAAGGGATAACAAATCCAGTTGTTTGTGTTATCTGTTTTCGGGAAAGTACCTGCGTAATTGAGCACCCAACTCACTCAGGTGTTTCGCTATATCACATTTGACATTGTTCGTAAGCTTGAGTTCATTTGCACACAAAAAAATCATACAATGATGGAAAGACCTGTGTGTCCATTATAATGCAGACAGAGAAGAGATCCAACTTCTTAATCATAACCTCAATTTTGTCCAGCACATTGAATATAGTTGCGGAGAGTCCCTGTAATCCAAGATTCAGATCATTCAGTTGAGAAAAAACATCACCCAGATAGGCCAGTCGTGTGAGAAACTCGTCATCATGCAAGCAGTCAGACAAGTGAAAACTATGGTCATTATAGAAAACTTTAAGCTTGTCTCTCAATTTATAAAAAAAAAAGGTAAATACTTTGCCCGTTGATAACAGCGCACTTCTGTATGTTGTTAAAGCGTTACATGGTCGCTGCCCATATCATTGCATAGTGCAGAAAATACACGATAATACACGCCTTGCTTTAACAAAGTTAACCATTTTCACTGTAGTGTCCAAAACGTCTTTCAAGCTGTCAGGCATTTCCTTGGCAGCAAGAGCCTCTTGGTGGATGCTGCAGTGTACCTAAGTGGCGTCGGGAGCAACTGTTGCACGCACGTTACCACTTAACTATGTCTCCCTGTCAACCCAGCTTTTGCGCCATCAGCACAGATATCAACATATCTTGACCACCAAAGTCCGTTTGATGTCACAAAGCTGTCCAGTACTTTAAAAATATCCTCTCCTGTTGTCCTAGTTTCCAGTGGTTTGCAGAAGAGGATGTCTTCTTTAATTGACCCCCCATAAACGTAATACCAGGAGCTGTGCCAGGCCCGCCACGTATGTTGAATCATCCAATTGTAACACATAGAATTCACTAGCTTGTATGCGAAGCAGTAATTGCTTCAAAACATCTCCTGCCATGTCACTGATGCGTCGTGAAACAGTGTTGTTTGATGAAGGCATTGTCTGTATAGTTTTTTGTTGTTGTCCTTTTCCTCCAGCATTTTCCTAGCCTTATCCGCGGCAGCAGGAAGAATTAAGTCCTCCACAATAGTATGGGGCTTGCTTGTCCTAGACACTCGGTAGCTCACCATATAAGACGCTTCTAGACCATTCTTATTGATGGTATCTTTCGCTTTTATATGTCTTACTACTCACAAGTTGTCTTAATTCTCGATCAAAAAACTCCTGTGGCTTATTTTCAAATGGCCATGTTTTGTTCCTAAATGTCTGCGCAAGAGTGAAGGTTTCATCGAGTTGTGAGATAGTACTTTTGCACATACAGTTGAAGTCGGAAGTTTACAAACACTTAGGTTGGAGTCATTAAAACTTGTTTTTCAACCACTCCACCCCCATGCTTCACAGTAGGTATGGTGTTCTTTGGATGCAACTCAGCATTCTTTGTCCTCCAAACACGACGAGTTGAGTTTTTACCAAAAAGTTCTATTTTGGTTTCATCTGACCATATGACATTCTCCCAATCTTCTTCTGGATCATCCAAATGCTCTCTAGCAAACTTCAGACGGGCCTGGATATGTACTGGCTTAAGCAGGGGGACACGTCTGGCACTGCAGGATTTGAGTCCCTGGCGGCGTAGTGTGTTACTGATGGTAGGCTTTGTTACTTTGGTCCCAGCTCTCTGCAGGTCATTCACTAGGTCCCCCGTGTGGTTCTGGGATTTTTGCTCACCGTTCTTGTGATCATTTTGACCCCACGGGGTGAGATCTTGCGTGAAGCCCCAGATCGAGGGAGATTATCAGTGGTCTTGTATGTCTTCCATTTCCTAATAATTGCTCCCACAGTTGATTTCTTCAAACCAAGCTGCTTACCTATTGCAGATTCAGTCTTCCCAGCCTGGTGCAGGTCTACAATTTTGTTTGTGGTGTCCTTTGACAGCTCTTTGGTCTTGGCCATAGTGGAGTTTGGAGTGTGACTGTTTGAGGTTGTGGACAGGTGTCTTTTATACTGATAACAAGTTCAAACAGGTGCCATTAATACAGGTAACGAGTGGAGGACAGAGGAGCCTCTTAAAGAAGAAGTACAGGTCTGTGAGAGCCAGAAATCTTGCTTGTTTGTAGGTGACCAAATACTTATTTTCCACCATATTTTGCAAATCAATTCATTAAAAATCCTACAATGTGATTTTCTGGATTTTTTTCCCTCATTTTGTCTGTCATAGTTGAAGTGTACCTATGATGAAAATTACAGGCCTCTCTCATCTTTTTAAGTGGGAGAACTTGCACAATTGGTGGCTGACTAAATACTTTTTTGCCCCACTGTATATATTTTTTTATTTGAATCACATTTTTATGTGGCGTACCCCCGGCGGCATTGCGTGTACCCCAGTACCCCAGTTTGGGAATACCTGATCTAGGAGATGTACATTCGTTACTATGTGATGTAAAGATTATTTGGCTTGTGATTTCTCTTCTGAGGCAATTCATTACATTTTTCATGCGATCTGTCTCAGTGAAGGACAAACAGCATATCTGCAGCCTACAGAACAGAGCACTCACTAGAATCAAGTGTGTGTGTCTGTGTGTGTGCCTGCGTGTGTGTATGTGGTTCCGAATTGAGAGCAGTTTGTGATCTTTCAGTGCTGAGATCTTTGTGTAGGAAACACAGAGTCGAAAGTATGCGGGAAGACAGACCCTCTCCTCTCTCATTGTCTCTTTCTCCTTCTGTGTGTGTTTGATGGAGTGAAGGCTCAGTTCAGGGGAAGGTTGGGTGTCCCTGGGAGGATTCCTTCAAAGCTCATCTGTTTCATCAGAGGCCTAAATTTTCCTGAATACTTAAACACCCCATAGTGTCTGTCTCCCCTTTGTCCTTTATAGGCATACTCCTGTTTCTGTGTTTGAGGGAGAGAGAGACATGGAGAGAGAATGTGTGTTTATGTATGTGTTTGTGTATGTCATTTAAGTGATAATGCCAGAGAAGCCGGTGTTTGGAGGATATATTGGCACGGGTATTGTTCATCTCAGGCCGGCAAACCGTGCCAATATATCCTCCTGTAATAACAGAGCTGTGAGACGGGAAGCAGGTGCAGGTGAAATGTTTAATAAAACAACAAAACCAGTAACGAGCAAATTCCATAAGGCTACAAGTGGTAAACAAGAACAATACCAACTGGTGAGAAAACATAAGGGAGTGACGTTTAAAGTGGAGGAAATAATGAAGGTAATGAAGTCCAGGTGTGAATCATAATGATTAACATGTTTGCGTGATGATGAGTGCCAGGTGTGCGTAATGATGAATCCCAGTACCTGTGGTTAGTGTTCTGCCGATGTCGTATGCCGGAGAGGAGGAGCAGGAGAAGATCTGACACTTCCAAACACCGGCTTCGAGGGCATTATCACTTTTCTACAACGGGTTACCAACATATTCAGACATATTTACATTAAAAACTTTATTTTGATGAATCTATTCATACTATTTCATCCTTCCACAAGATATCATCCCTAAACAAACCTAGGGGTCTACCGAAGCCAACTGGTCCTTCGTTCTATTGGTTCGGTTGCCAGAGACACGACCCAGTCGTTCAGTCTTTTTCTTCTGTATCTATGAATGCGACTCAGTCATTCGTTCTAAATGTTCCATTGCCATACTGTCTGGCAACGTTCTTATCCCTTGCTTGCTAGCTAGCCAACTACGGCTAACTTATA
The DNA here is from genome assembly GCF_029448725.1 of Salvelinus fontinalis. NCBI lineage: Eukaryota > Metazoa > Chordata > Actinopteri > Salmoniformes > Salmonidae > Salvelinus > Salvelinus fontinalis. The sequence continues at coordinate 43,710,236 of NC_074682.1, forward strand.
GTCATGTCAAACAATGTAGACAGAATAACAACAGTAGTTGCATTTGTTTAAGCTGTTTTCTAGTGACATTTATTTGGATACATCCATAACAATGAGCTAATGAGGTACGATTTCACCTGGCATAGAAAATGTGCTCCCTCGTCAGGACACTGTTGTTCAGAGGAGCTAGCCAACAACACAACTAACACAATAACTACAAGCTGAAGCTGGGAAGACTGAAAACTAGATGCACAGTTTCATTTGACCTTTTTTCAATTGACATTTCTTTATATATATCCATAAAAATGATGCCAAATGATTCATGATTTCGACTGGCGGAGAAACGCTGCCTGCCTTTCTCTCTCGTCCCGACTCTTGACCCCTACACGTTCATTACTATGGGACAGTTGGAGATTGAATTTGAATATTGAAGCAATGTTGCAAATGTCGAAGAGACAGACAGCAAGGTTTATACCAGGGATACACAATATATTGGTGAACATATCGGAATCAGCCGATATTAGCCAAAAATGCCGATGTCTAGTTTAACGCCAATGTGCAAAACCGATGTCAACACTGACGTTCATACCTATATAACATAGTGACGCCACATCATAATGACGCCACGTAAAATTTTGCACTACACGTGCAACACAGCATTCCTAACCTAGCCCACAATGTCTGCTGTGTGGATCGAACAGTCAACAAGTCGAGCAGTCATTTGAAAGAGTAAGAACATTTCAGCGAGACAACTCAAAGGGGAAATCCATTAACGGTAAGATAATGGAATTCATTGCCCTTGACAATCAACCGTTCTCTTTCGTGGCTGATGTTGGCTTTCACCGACGGGTCGAGCACCGGTACACACTACCAAGAGTGCTATTTTTCAGATGTTGCCCTCCCGGAGTTACACAGTAATAGCGTCACTTTTATTAGCTTCAAGACATACATACTATGGAACGCCATTTGGGTATTTGCGTGTCAAAACAAGATACAGTAGCAAAGAATTCTGCAAACACCAGGCCACGAACGATGCGTTTACAATACCGCGTTGGTAATAAAGCATCATTTGTTCGACCGCAACGTCTGAGGTAGCTAGCTTTAGCTTGGTACCTAGCTATCACCAATACAACCTGCCTGAAAACAATGACCAGTAGAAACTGCAGTCATTTTCATTATTCTTACGTAAATGCCAACAAAATAACTTTGTGTGTGTGTGTGTGTGTAACCTTTATTTAACTAGGCAAGTCAGTTAAGATCAAATTCTTATTTACAATGACGGGCCTACCCCGGCCAAACCCGGACGACGCTGGGCCAATTGTGCACCACCCTATGGGACTCCCAATCACGGCCAGATGTGATGCAGCCTGGATTCAAACCAGGGACTGTAGTGACGCCTCTTGCACTGAGATGCCGTGCCTTAAACTGCTGCGTCCATGTGTGTGTGTTAACTATTTAACTGTACTAGAATTCTTAAAAGGCCGCTGAAATGTTAAATACCTGTTATCAGTATCGTGTTTTTTTGGCAAGGAAAATATCAGATATCGGTATCGGCCAAAAATGTCACATCGGTGCATCACCAGTTTATACAAATCTCCGCTGTTGAAAATGAAATGTTAGTCTAAAAGGAATGTGAGATAATGTCTTGATGCTTTTTATAGGGGAGGTCAAGTTTATAAATGCCTGGCTGGGCTGATGAGTCAGTGGATTGCGCTGTCAGATGGAACAGAGTAAATAGGCATTTTAACACCATAGATTTAGCCGGTGGTAACTTGTGGATAAGACACCGCTGGAATGCACTATTAACTAATCAGCTTTCAGGATTAGACCCACCCATTGTATAAATCAGGCATAACTGATGCACCAAAGCATTATATACCTCTCCTCCAAATGGTTCTGTCTGAATGTGATTTGGAGGGAATCTCACAGATAGGTTCTGCTGATAATTTAGCCTGCTTCTAAATCCTACTAGTACTGTGTGTGTGTGTATACACGTGAGCGTGCATGCGTGTGTATGTGTGTTAGCTTATCATCATGGTGCTAAATGTACCAGCTAGCACATACTGTAACGTTCTGAGAACCATGTTTCTTAGAGCTTGGTGAGAGCGTGTTTGTCCTATGATTATTTTGCATACAACCTTCCTCCAATGTTCTGGAATGGTGTAAGATACTGAGCTAGCACATAACGTTCTGAGAACCCTATGTTTCTTAAGTGGGAATTTCAGGACTTCAGTGTAACATTTCCTACAGGTTCCCCCATGGTTCTATTTAAAGGAACGTTCTCAAATTGTTCCAAAAATATTAAGAAACAATGTTCTTCTATGGGAATTTCAGTACTTCAAAGTTTTCTACTGTTTTCGTCATGGTTTTATTTAAAGTCATGTTCCCAGAAAGTTCAGAGAACGTTAAGAATCAATGTTCTTCTATGGGAATTTCAGTACTTCAGCATAACGTTTCTTCAGGTTTGCTTCTATTCTAAAACGTTCCATTAAAACCATAAGAAAACATTACTAACATTCATAGAATGTTCTAAGAATGTTATTTATAAACATATGCATTCCGTTTTCAGCATCAACAAAACTCTCTATCCTCTATCTTGTTAAATATGTTCAGGTGTGTTGGCCGTGCCCACTAATTGGCCCTACCTCATCTAAATGAGTGCTTGTTTCCTTTGAAATGGGATCTGTTTGAATAGACTCAAATGAAAAGCTTCATATGAGTTCCCAGAACATGCTAAATGTTCCCTCCCGTTCTCAGAACATTTAAAAAAAACATTCAGTTTCGTTGTTCAGGAAACGTATGGCTTCGTTCCCAGAACCAGTGGGAAACCAAAAATGTACATTTCCATAACATCCAAGGAACCACATGTGCTAGCTGGGGCTGCTAATACAGCATGGTGATGACTTATTGATAAAACACCAGTCAGACACGCCCAGTGATTACTATCTCTCTCTAATGTGTGTGTGTGTTTCATTTCAACCTGCAGCGGGATCCAAGTTTTAGAGAGAATCTTAGTGATCCTCTCTCTCTCGCGCTCTCTCTTTAGATTTTCTGTATTTTCTTTTGCACTCGGTCTTCCTCTCTATCCGTCTCTACCTCCTCACTCTCTATGACCTTTTTCACATTGACAATAGCAAAGGGACATTTTAGAGAGGTTCTGGAGAGACAATACTGATGTGTAAACATGCCAAATGATCACGTCTAAAGCGCTACCTCCAGAGGTCGTGTATGACACGCGCCCTACAGTTACCCTTATCTGAGCAGGGCAGTGTGAACACAATTCTCCTCATATTTAAGACTTATTTGATTGAGTTTAACATGAAATTGCAGTAACAGCCTGTTACATTCAGAAATTGTAGCAGTAACTGAGCCACATAGCACCATGGAAGCCCATTCCCCTAACATTGTTTTTAGATCGATAGGCTTACTATCACAACTTTGAGATATGTAAGTAAACATTTTGAGATAGTACAAATAGAATATGTTCATTTGTAACATTGTGTGGTGATGTCAGAGGTGGCACCACAAGGGAAATTGTTTTCCTGGGACCCAGAGTAAAAAAATAGATAAAGGTTTTATATGGGCCATGATGGACTAGATTTTTTCTAGACAGGTCATACAGTATGATTTAAAAGAAAAAACTCCTGGATAAATTCCTGGTCCTAGGGATGACTACATAACAATCCTGTCATCCTTGTCCTTAACACTCAAGATTTGGGACTTCAAGAAGTATGGAGAACAACACATTCTAATGAAAGGGGCTATTATTTTTATTATGTACACAAATCCTATTCAAGAATATACTTTTTTGTTCCATAATAATTTTTTCTCCAAGATTTCAAGTTGTTTATTTTCCTAGAATTTTATCTGACCCCTCTGCCCTGTTTTTTTCCCATTGAATTTGAGGGACCTCTTATGACACCACCATCTTGGAGATTCAACATATAGCTCCTAGCAAATCATAAATTATTTATTGTGTTAATAATCACTTCCATTTTTTATTTGAAATGCACCGGAACACAGCAGTATGCCCTTTAATGGTCTGAGATACCCTGAAGCCAATACAGTGCCTTACAAAAGTATTCATCCCCCTTGGTGTTTTCCTATTTTGTTGCGTTACAACCTGTAATTTAAATAGATTTTTATTTGGATTTCATGTAATGGACATACACAAAATAGTCCAAATTGGTGAAGTGAAATGAAAAAAATGACTTGTTTACATTTTTATTTTTTATTTTATAAAAACGGAAAAGTGGTCCGTGCATATGTATTCACCCCCTTTGCTATGACGCCACTAAATAAGATCTGGTGCAACCAATTACCTTCAGAAGTCACATAATTTGTTGAAGTCCACCTGTGTGCAATCTAAGTGTCACAGGATCCCAGTATATACAGTTGAAAACGGAAGTGTATATACACTTAGATTGGATTCATTAAACTCGTTTTTCAACCACTCCACAAATTTCTTGTTAACAAACTATAGTTTTGGCAAGTCGTTTAGGACATCTACTTTGTGCATGACACAAGAAGTAATTTTTCCAACAATTGTTTACAGACAGATTATTTCACTTATAATTCACTGTATCACAATTCCAGTGGGTCAGAAGTTTACATACACTAAGTTGACTGTGCCTTTAAACAGCTTGTAAAATTCCAGAAAATGATGTCATGGCTTTAAAAGCTTCCGATAGGCTAATTGACATAATTTGAGTCAATTGGAGGTGTACCTGTGGATGTATTTCAAGGCCTACCTTCAAACTCAGTGCCTCTTTGCTTGACATCATGGTTCCTGCTGCTGAATGCACCGCCAGCATTAAAAAGTGACCAAAACATCAACCAGGAAGCATAGGAACTGAGAAATGGTCTGTGGTCACCACCTGCAGAACCACTCCTTTATTGGGGGTGTCTTGCTAATTGCCTATAATTTCCACCTTTTGTCTATTCCATTTGCACAACAGCATGTGACATTTATTGTTAATCAGTGTTGCTTCCTAAGTGGACAGTTTGATTTCACAAAAGTGTGATTGACTTGGAGTTACATTGTGTTGTTTAAGTGTTCCCTTTATTTTTTTGAGCAGTGTATAATATAACTTTGAACATACCACGGAGCACCATTATAACCGTTATTTAAAAATGTAAAGAATATGGCACCACAACAAACCTGCCAAGAGAGGGCTGCCCACCAAACTCATGGACCAGGCAAGGAGGGCATTGATCAGAGAGGCAACAAAGAGACCAAAGATAACCCTGAAGGAGCTACAAAGCTCCACAGTGAAGATTGGAGTATCTGTCCATAGGACCACTTTAAGTCGCACACTCCACAGAGCTGGGTTTTACGGAAGAGTGGCCAGAAAAAAGCCATTGCTTAAAGAAAAAAAGGCCTAGGAACAGTGGGTTAACTGCTTTGTTCAGGGGCAGAGTGACATATTTCTTTACCTTGTCAACTCTGGGCTTCGTTCCAGCAACCTTTCGGTAACTAGCCCAACGCTCTAACCACTAGGCTACCTGCCACCCCCATAGACCAGTGTCACTTTTAAATGTTGATTATATGTTGATTTCTCAAATATTAATTCTGCGCCTGGAATCTGTGCTGCCCAAACTCATCCACACAGACCAAACTGATAATTTACGTAGATATTTTGACATTCTTTTTTTATACTAATGTTCTTAAGACCCCAAATGTTGTAGTCTCCCTTGATGCTGAAACAGCATTCGACAGAGTGGAATGGACGTACATGTACATTATGTCTGTATTATCAAGGTTTCGTCTTTTGTATTCAAATGATTTATAATTCACCGGTGACAGTAGTTAAAGATGCGTTACACAGAAATCGCTCCGCCATTTCCTGGTTGCCAAAATTCGAATAGTTTGCCTAATTTCAGTTTATGTGACAAAACAAGCAAGTGTAGTGTAGAGAATCATTGTACCATCTAAATCGCTGTGAAATATCTTTCCATGACTGAAAATATTGTATTGTGTCAAAACCGAAAGTAAAAGGCACAAAAACAAAACTTAAGAACGGGAAGCATAGAAATAGCGCATATTGAACATATCTACCACTTCTTAGACTTGCTTTCAATGAGATTGACAGATCTATAACTCCCATTTCTATGTGAATTTGGTCAGGTCAAAAAGTTTCATACTGCAGCTTTTAAACCCACACCCAATACTCAACCCTCTTCCTGTTGTCTCGAGGGACAAGGCAAGACTGTCCGACCAGTGCAGAACTTTTTGCTTTGGTCATAGAACCCCTATGCCACCATGATTAGATCACATGACCAAATTAAAGGAATTATTTCCAAAGTATACACCTCACATGGTTATGGGCTTAACAAAAGAAGACACCTGTACCATGTCAGATATAGAGTTTAAATGCATTACATTTAGAGTGTGCATCCCAATATTACACTTTATATACATTACAGAAGACTGAAATATAATAAAACTGTTTGACATATAAACACCGGATTTTTGGCATTATTAAAAAAAAAGTGTATTAATTATGAAATTATGAAAAATATGAATAACATTCCACCCATTAGGCCACTAGGTAATTTGACTGCAGGAAAGGGCTACGTACTTCGGAATTTTCCTACCCAGTAATGTACATTGAGAATACAAAATATTAAGAACACCTGCTCTTTCCATAACACAGACTATCCGGGTGAAAGCTATGATCCCTTATTGATGTCACCTGTTAAATCCACTTCAATCATTGTAGATGAAGGGGAGGAGACAGGTTAAAGAAGGATTTTTAAGTCTTGAGACAATTGAGACATGGATTGTGTAGATGTGCCATTCAGGGGGTGAATGGGCGAAACCAAAAATGTATGTGCTTTTGAACGGGGTATGATAGTAGGTGCCAGTTGCACCGGCTTTTGTCAAGAACAGCAACTCAGATGGGTTTTTCACACTCAACAGTTTCCCTTGTGAATAAAGAATGGTCCACCACCCAAAGGACATCCAGCCAACTCATGTTTGGTACACTCCGTGTACATGATTTGTGTAACTTGAACTACATTCCAGTTATTGAAATGGTTACCAATGACTTGAAAAGCATGTACTTACTTCCTACTTCTCTTGTGGGCAGAGTTAATGTAATCAGAATGTCAATATTACCAACATTTCTTTATTTGTTTCAGAATCTTCCAATTTCACCCCCTCTGCATTAAAAAAGAAAACATGCAGAGACTCCTATCCTCATTTATTTGGAATAACAAATCACCCAGAATTCATCTGCAGGTCCTGTATCTTCCATATAATGCAGGTGGTCAGAATTTACCCAACCTAAAACTTTCCTATTGGGCAGCCCAACTCTCCCAAGTTAAGCCATGGTTTTCTCCCTCATTAAGTTACCGGGCAAGGCTAGAATCCTTTGCCACTTTACCATATGAGTTGAAATACCTGCCCTATTTTGGCCTGGAAGAGATAAAGAAGATTATGCATAACCCAGGCAAGTATGGAAAGCAACTCATAAATTACTGGGTTACAATGCATCTCTCTCCCCTTTTGCTCCCATATGAAGGAATCCCTGCTTTTCATCCTCTTTTAATGAATCCACATTTAAATCGTGTCACAACAAGGGTTTAAGGGAAATGTACCACTTCTTCTAGGATGGTACTTTTTGTTCTTTTCAACAATAACGAGATCAATTCTGTATTCCATCTGACCATTTGTTTAGATTTTTTCAAGTCTGAAATAATGGTTAAATTGAAACAGGGTTCTCTTGTGAAACCCAAATCATCTAAACTGGATGTTTTACTAAATAATAAGTGTATTTCTAGGGTTTATAAATTGTTGTTAGATTATATGCCTGTAGACACCAATGTTACTAGATCGAAATGGGAACCCGATTTACAGGTTTAAATAAGCATAGAATAATGATGTCTTTCCTTTGTTGGGGCTGTAAGAGGCAAAATGTTCCTTTTTATAATGTTTTGGACATGTAATCTTTATAATGTTTTGGGAGTCAGTAATCAACACAATTTCAGAATGTTTACAGATTTATATCCCTGTCACGCCTAGCTTGTGTCTTTTTGGGACTAGTGAACTAGATCCATGGAACAAAAATCTGAAAAAATATATTCATCTGTCTGTGCTTGTGGCAAAGAAATGAATAACACTATTCTTGAAATCAGATATACTTTAACACACTGGTTAAATGAAATATCTAGCAACATCCCTCTGGACAATATTTTCTATAACATCTAAGGCAGACCACACGTTTCCAAAAATCTGGCATTCCCACATTCAATTCATATAGATAAGAGCAAATAAATAATGAGTGAACTATTTATTTATTTTTGTTGATGGTTTTGTTTATTCGTTTATCTGATTGCATGTATTGCTGCACCTTTTTTGGTAGTGTACATGTTTATGCAACACATGGGGAGGGAAAAACAGGTTATTTCATTAATATGATTCATTATTGAAATAACACGTTTTTCCCTTTGATGAAATTGTACTTACACGTGGTACTTACACATGGTTAGTTGTAATGTTGTAAGGTATGCCTACTGTACTTTTCTATTCGTATTAGAGGGGTAATCGTACATTTTTGATTGGCAAACATTACTTGATGTAGAAATGTTGTTAGCTTTAGTTATGTAAATTGAAAAGTGTATGTACATATTATGCAAATTGAAAAGTGTATGTACATATTATGTAAATTGTAATGTCCTTCCCGATAACTCTATTCAGTGAGAATGTCCTATCTATCGTTACCTCTCTCTGAGAGTTCGAAGAGGTTGGGTTAAATGTAGAAGACACATTTTGGTTGAATACATTAAGTTATGCAACTGACTAGGTATCCCCTTTCCCTTTCGCATTCCTCTCTCCGGGGGTCACCTAATAGTGTGCTAGTGTGTAAGAGGGTAAAAGGTGTGTGTGTATAGTGGGGTCATGCTGTTTGGGTGTCGCTGCATGCTGGGTCACTGTGGTTCCTGGTGGGAGTGTGTGTATGGGATTAGTCTGTGTGCGTGTGGGATTAATGCGGCGTGTCAGGATAAGGACAATTCTGATTAGCACAGATTTAATCCTTCTGACTCTCAGTAGGAAGACTGATATCCTTACCTCACCCCACTCTGTGTGTGTGAATATGATCTTGTCACGCATGGCTCCGCCTCAACCTTTTCACCTCTCCAGATCACTGAGGTGTGGCCCCTGCATTTTCTCTCTCTTATTTTTCCTACCTTTCGCCCTCCTCCTCTCCTATATCTCATTCTCTCCCTCCTCTCTTTCACACTCCCTCCACTCCTTATCCTCTTATCTCATTCTCTCTCTTTCCCTCTCCCCCTGACTCATTCCCTCTCTCTGTGTTCTGCACCCAGTGATGTGTGAAAAGATTGGGGGATGAAGGGATGGATTTCTCCCTGTAGGGCTGAGGGGATGGCTGAGGCTTCTGTTCAGTAACAGACTGGGGGTGGATGTGTTTCCATAGTAATACACTATAGCTTAAAGGAAAACTCCACACAAAAATGATATTTTGGTATTTGTTTCGTTAGTCCATTGTTGACATTGTCTCAAAATGTTTTGCTTGTCAGCAATCAAGTTTTCAAGATATTTAACTTTCAAAATACAGAAATCATTTTGCATCATATGATGCAAAATGCATCATACTGGGATGATTTCTGTATTTTGAAAGTTACATATCTTGAAAACTTGAGTCCATGTCCTGACGAATTGAGGCTGTTCTAAGTGCAAAAGGGGGTACAACTCACTATTAGGAAGGTGTTCCTAATGATTTGTATACTCAGTGTATACGTATAATACAGTGTATACGTATAATAATATATACCATTTGGCAGACTTTAATCCAAAGAGACTTACAGTCATGCGTGCATACATTTTACGTATGACACACAAAAAATGATGTCAATGACAAATACAATAGAAGGTGTACTGGTCTACTATATCAAAGCATCCATCTTTGTTTAATAATGAACAAATTATTAATTATTTGGAGTATATGGTAATAGTAGATAGATAGCAAGGTAGATAGATAGCAGATAGTAGATAGATAGCAAGGAAACTGCAGTCTGTCATTGTTGCCTGTTTTTTCTGTTTGATATTTTACACGTGTATCTAGAGATGTCGCTGCATGATGCTTACATGATTGTGTGAACAAGCGGTTGAACAGATGACGTACGTGCACACACACAAACACACATGCACCGCCTGCCATGCCTGAATAGTGCATTCCTCCACAGTGTGTGTGTGTGTGTGTGTGTGTGTGTGTGTGTGTGTGTGTGTGTGTGTGTGTGTGTGTGTGTGTGTGTGTGTGTGTGTGTGTGTGTGTGTGTGTGTGTGTGTGTGTGTGTGTGTGTGTGTGTGTGTGTGTGTGTGTGTGTGTGTGGGGGTGTATAGGTTCCCATAGTAACAGAGGCAGTGTTAATCTGAGACATGCTCACCCAGACCTTTCTGCTCCCACATCAAAGAGCCTATCCTAAAGGCCTAACGAAGGACACACACACACACACACACACACACACACACACACACACACACACACACACACACACACACACACACACACACACACACACACACACACACACACACACACACACACACACACACACACACACAATGATTTTTCTCTAGTGTGTATCTAGTGGAGAGTGAGCCTCGGTTTCTCTTCCTAATGAGCTCTTGCTGGGGCGACTGTTAATTAGCACACACACACACACACAGAAGACTGTCAATTAGCTCTAATTGACTTTGCTGATTGAGTCAGAGCAGCATGTGTCTCATTATGTTCCTTCTCCTACACCCACACGCACACACACACACATTAACAGACACAGAGGTGCTAATGTTAACTAGCTGATAGCTGATAGAGGTGTGAGGGGAGCATTTAGAGCAGGGCTCCCCAGCTAGCACATACTGTTCTGAGAACCATATGTTTCTTAGAGCTTGGTGAAAGCTTGGTTGTCCTATGGTTATTTTGCATACAACCTTCCCACAACTTTCTGGGAATGTTGCAGGATAGTTGCTTGGCTTTGGAACAGTCTCACCACATTTAAGAAAACTTTAGTAACATTCAGAGAACATTCTAAGAATGTTATTTGAAAACATATACACTATACATATACACTATACACATATACACTATATAAACATATAAACATATACACTATACATATACACCACTAATTGGCCACACCTGATCTTAATGAGTGCTTGTTTCCTTTTAAACGGGGTGTGTTTGAATAGACTAAAATTAACAGCTTTGTATGGCATGCGAGCTCCATCCTGGCGGCGCAGGAGACTAATTCTATGGATAGAGAACGACTAATTCTATGGATAGAGAACAGAAGATTATAGTATCGAATACCACTGATGCAATAAAATCACAATAAAAAAGAAATGTGTTTGCATGATTGCCTACTAGGGAAATTAAAGTTTAAAAAAAGTTTACCCAGGCCTCCTGAGTTGCGCAGCGGACTAAGGCACTGCATTGCACTGTACGCAGGGGTTCGATTGTGACCGGGAGTCCCATAGGACTGTGCACAATTGGGTCATCCGGGTTAGGGGAGGGTTTGGCCAGGGGGGCTATACTTGGCTCATCTTGCTCTAGCGACTCCTTGTGGCGGGCTGGGCACCTGCAAGTTGACTTCTGCCGTCAGTTGAACGTGTTTGCTCCGACACATTGGTGCAGCTGGCTTCCGGGTTAAGTGAGCGGGTGTTAAGAAGCGAGGTTTGGCGGGTCATGTTTCGGGAAGACGCATGACTTAACCTTCGCCTCTCTCGAGCCCGTTTGGGAGTTGCAGCAATGAGACAAGATCGTAGATCAGCAAGATCAGCAGGACCCAGAGGTGTTTCTGCTGGTAGTACGCTAGGTTCTAACTGCATCAGGAAGGTCAACACACATAATGTAGCTAGGTTTTAGTTCTCTGTCATTATTGGAATTGAAGGTCGTCCTTGATCTTGATTGAAGGTCGCTGTAATGTTTGAATTGACAATATCTGCCATCCACACTATTTTACACCAAACTGCTCTCCTACAGAAGTACTGGCATCGGTACTGGCATAGTGGGGCATTAAATAAATTGGCTGCTATTTGAACAAAGACTAAATCATTTGCCTTGAAACTCACTGGAAAAACTGTGTGCGTGCCTGGATGTGTGTGTGTGTGAGCATGTGTGTTGGAGAGAGAGAGCCTGTGCGTGTGTGTGTGTTGTCTCCAGTATCAGAGCCTGAGGCTGTGACCTCTCCAGTCGACAGTGAGCCCTGTGCCGCTGTCGTTTACCAGAGTCAAGTATGGATTAACGAGGGGCAGCGACGCCAACACACACACACACCACCGGAGGGAGAGTTTTTATACACCTTTTTGTGTGTGATTCATATTATTTTATTTTTAATCATCCCTCTGCTTTTGGAGTGTGAGAAATATTTCATGTGTTTGGAGAAAACCTAGTTATAATCACTAATTAGTCCTTCAGGCTTCTAAAAGAGCAGATCTTGCTTTCTCTTTCTATCTTTCTCACTTTGTATCTCTCTCTTTTTATATCTTTATTTATCGGTCTCTATTTTTCTCTCTGTCTGGTTCAATCTCTATCTTTATCTCTCATCCTACCCTGTGTGCGTGTGTGTGTGTGTGTGTGTGTGTGTGTGTGTGTGTGTGTGTGTGTGTGTGTGTGTGTGTGTGTGTGTGTGTGTGTGTGTGTGTGTGTGTGTGTGTGTGTGTGTGTGTGTGGTCAAACCGTAATCAGGTGAGATCATGCCTGTCTGTCTGTCCCTAGTATAATGAGCAGATAATGAACTCCTTTGACTCAGACTGTGTTTGAAGGTGTGTGACCGTTTTAACTGGGTTTGATCATTTCAAGGTGTCTCTGTGTTTCTCCCCGGGTTTGATCTAGTCAAGGTCTCTGTTTCTGTGTTATAACTCAGCCTGCAATTTTGTTCTGTATAAAATATTCCTTGTCACAACCTTTAGAGCCTCGCCTCGCCCTCAGCCAGTGGTTTAGTGGAGGATGTACGCAGGTACAGTGCCTTTAGTAAGTATTCATAGTCATTGACTTTTTCCACATTTTGTTATGTTACAGCCTTATACTAAAATTGATTAAATAAGAATAATTCCTCAGCAATCTACACAGGATACCCCGTAATGAAAAGGCGAAAACAGTTTTTTTGTGTGCAAATGTATTCAAAATACACTGCTCAAAAAAATAAAGGGAACACTTAAACAACACAATGTAACTCCAAGTCAATCATACTTCTGTGAAATCAAACTGTCCACTTAGGAAGCAACACTGATTGACAATAAATGTTACATGCTGTTGTGCAAATGGAATGGACAACAGGTGGAAATTATAGGCAATTAGCAAGACACCCCCAATAAAGGAGTGGTTCAGCAGGTGGTGACCACAGACCACTTCTCAGTTCCTATGCTTCCTGGCTGATGTTTTGGTCACTTTTTAATGCTGGCAGTGCTTTCACTCTAGTGGTAGCATGAGACGGAGTCTACAACCCACACAAGTGGCTCAGGTAGTGCAGCTCATCCAGGATGGCACATCAATGCGAGCTGTGGCAAGAAGGACAGCTGTGTCTGTCAGCGTAGTGTCCAGAGCATGGCGGCGCTACCAGGAGACAGGCCAGTACATCAGGAAACGTGGAGGAGGCCATAGGAGGGCAACAACCCAGCAGCAGGACCGCTACCTCCGCCTTTGTGCAAGGAGGAGCAGGAGGAGCACTGCCAGAGCCCTGCAAAATGACCTCCAGAAACAGACTCCATGAGGATGGTATGAGGGCCCGACGTCCACAGGTGGGGGTTGTGCTTACAGCCCAACACCGTGCAGGACGTTTGGCATTTGCCAGAGAACACCAAGATTGGCAAATTCGCCACTGGCGCCCTGTGCTCTTCACAGATGAAGCAGGTTCACACTGAGCACATGTGACAGACGTGACAGAGTCTGGAGACGCCTTGGAGAACGTTCTGCTGCCTGCAACATCCTCCAGCAAGGTTTGGCGGTGGGTCAGTCATGGTGTGGGGTGGCATTTCTTTGGGGGGCAGAACGTTGTGCTCGCCAGAGGTAGCCTGACTGCCATTAGGTACCGAGATGAGATCCTCAGACCCCTTGTGAGACCATATGCTGGTGCGGTTGGCCTTGGGTTCCTCCTAATGCAAGACAATGCTAGACCTCATGTGGCTGGAGTATGTCAGCAGTTCCTGCAAGAGGAAGGCATTGATGCTATGGACTGCCCCGCTCGTTCCCCAGACCTGAATCCAATTGAGCACATCTGGGACATCATGTCTTGCTCCATCCACCAACGCCACGTTGCACCACAGACTGTCCAGGAGTTGGCGGATGCTTTAGTCCAAGTCTGGGAGGAGATCCCTCAGGAGACCATCCGCCACCTCATCAGGAGCATGCCCAGGCAATGTAGGGAGGTCATACAGGCACGTGGAGGCCACACACACTACTGAGCCTCATTTTGACTTGTTTTAAGGACATTACATCAAAGTTGGATCAGCCTGTAGTGTGGTTTTCCACTTTCATTTTGAGTGTGACTCCAAATCCAGACCTCCATGGGTTGATAAATTTGATTTCCATTGATAATTTTTGTGTGATTTTGTTGTCAGCACATTCAAATATGTAAAGACACAAGTATTTAATAAGAATATTTCATTCATTCAGATCTAGGATGTGTTATTTCAGTGTTCTCTTTATTTTTTTGAGCAGTGTATTAAACAGAAATACCTTATTTACATAAATATTCAGACTCTTTGCTATGAGACTCTAAATTGAGCTCAGGTGCATCCTGTTTCCATTGATCATCCTTGAGATGTTTCTACAACTTGGAGTCCACCTGTGGAAAATTCAATTGATTGGACATGATTTGGAAAGGCACACATCTGTCTATGTAAGGTCCCACAGTTGACAGTGCATGTCAGAGCAAAAACCAAGTCATGAGGTCGAAGGAATTGCCGTAGAGTTCCGATACAGGATCGATACAGGAGTTCAATCAGACAAGATATTCTTGTTTCTCATGGTGTCTTTGGGGAAGAGTACCACATGACACATGACAGCCCACTTGGAGTTTGCCAAAAGGCTCCTAAAGACACCATGAGAAACAAGATTATCTTGTCTGATTGAACTCTTTGGCCTGAATGCCAAGCGTCACGTCTGGAGGAAACCTGGCACCATCCCTATGGTGAAGCATGGTGGTGGCAGCATCATGCTGTGGGCATGTTTTTTCGCGGCAGGAACTGGGAGTCAGGATAGTCAGGATCGAGGTGAAGATGAACGGAGCAAAGGCTTCTGGACAAGTCTCTGAATGTCCTTGAGTGCCCAGCCAGAGCCCAGACTTGAACCCGATCAAACACCTTTGGAGAGACCTGAAAATAGCTGTGCAGCTACGCTCCCCTTCAAACCTGTCAGAGCTTGAGAGGATCTGCAGAGAAGAATGGGAGAAACTCCCCAAATACAGGTGTGCCAAGCTTGTAGCGTCATACCCAAGAAGACTTGAGGCTGTAATATTTGCTGAATACTTATGTAAATGTGATATTTACAGTTTTTTTTTTAAAGACATTTGCAAAATATCTAAAACACTTTTTTGCTTTGTCATTATGGGGTATTGTGTGTCATGGGGTAAGGGGTCTGAATACTTTCTGAAGGCACTGTATACACCGTATTCCCACTTCTTTTTCAGTGGGCATTGCTTATACTCACTTCTTAATCCCTCTGATACATATCATAGTAGTGTAATGGAGGTATACACCGTATCAATGAATAGGGCCGATGGAACAGATCGGAATGTTTACCTTAAAATGTTGATAAACTATTCTTTCTTCACATTTTAGGCGCAGCAATGTACACACGGCAGTAGGCCTACGTGTAATTGTTCCAAAATGCAATTTGCAGGACAAAATAACACCGTTTTAAAATGTGCATTGCACATGCAAGCAGTTTCACGGACAGAGATGGAAATATATGTTAGAAAGAGGGGGATTGAAAGATCCCGAAACTATCATGGTTGCTAATATGATTAGGATAATGCCTTTGGCTGCTAGACAATGAAAGAAAGTTGAAAGAAAACCAATAGAACGGGAGAATGCATAATGAGTTTTATAAAAAAGAATTGCCTCCACGTTTCTATGGTGGGATTTTGGCTTTAGGCTACTTTGAAGCAAGGTCAGACATGCCTCATAATATGAAGTAAAACGTCCAGGTTTCAAACAATTAAGGAACAGGAAAAAAATTGCAATTCTAATTATAGGCCTAACCATCTTCTGGTAGATGGAAAGGCTTTCCAGAAAACCTTCTATATTAAATGTTAACTAAAAAGTAGCCTATGCCTACCTGACAGAATGATATCATGATTATTTTCATCATTCCAGAGGGTATTTCTTTTGCAAACTCCTCTCACGTGCTACAGAAACACCACTAATCAAACAATAGTGATAGGTGCTTGCACACTGAATTAAAAGTTATCTACTCTCAAAAAAAAAATCATTGATTTTCCCAGACCTCAAAAGTGGTCTCCTGCTGCGGTTAACCCTTTGTTATTACTACGAACCTTTATTTAAACAGCGGAAACAAGCTGAGACAGAGTCTCTTTTACAGTTGTGCCCTGTGATA
The DNA here is from genome assembly GCF_029448725.1 of Salvelinus fontinalis. NCBI lineage: Eukaryota > Metazoa > Chordata > Actinopteri > Salmoniformes > Salmonidae > Salvelinus > Salvelinus fontinalis. The sequence goes on from NC_074682.1 coordinate 43,726,798, forward strand.
CAACAATACAAACAACACAGCAATTAATAAGATTTTAAAACCAAAGAAAATTAAAACATAAAAAGTACAAGATGGAGATGAAAAAGATTTAAATAAATAAACGTCTATAAGAAAAACACACATTACAAAAAGCAATCACAGTTTATAATAAAAAGTTAATGTAATGTGCATTTAAACTGTCTTAAAGACACCAAAACATCTAACTGGAGTTCTCTCTGCAGTTCATTCCATGAGTGTGGAGCATTATATTCAAATGCCGTTTTGCCTAACAGAGTGAATCCAGGGTATCTCTAACACTAGCATGTCCTGTGACCAAGTCTGATAAATACTTTTTGACCACTGGATTGTTGAGTTAAGATAATTAGGAAGTCTCTGTAAGACAGCTTTATAAACAAATATTAACCAGTGTCTAGCCCTTCTAAAAGTCAGGGAGTCCCAGCCAACCGAAGTATACAAAAGGCAATGATGTGTGCAAAAGTTTGCACCAGTAACAAAGCGCATCGCTGCATAATACACTGCATCCAATTCCTTCAGTACTGATGCTGATCCAAGCATATATAAAACATCACCATAATCAAGCACTGACATAAAAGTGGCCTGTACAATTCCCTTTCTCTGCTGTGATGACAGACAAGATTTATTTCTATAAAAAAATACAATTCTCAATTTCAGCTTCTTTACTAGGTCAGTTATATGAGTTTTAAAAGATAGATTATCATCTAAGCAAATTCCAAGGTATTTATTGCTGGGAACACATTCCAAAAGAGTGCCATCATGGGTAGCAATGTTCACATTTTCCAACTGTATACTTTTGGATCTTGAAAATACCAAATACTTAGTTTTACTTGAATTAAGCACCAGCCTAAGATCTACAAGTGCATTTTGAAGCAATTGAAAGTTAGACTGCATTAATGTAATTGCTTGAGTAAGTGATGGGGCTGTGGCATATAGTACTGTGTCATCAGCATAGAAATGAAAGTTGCATTTATTCATTGAGTTATGTATATAGTGAGGACTTAAAATCGAACCTTGTGGGACTCCTTTGTGAACAGTGACAAAATCTGATTTTACCCCATCTGCAATAATAGCTTGAGATCTATCACTGAGACAATTCTGAAACCACAAACATGTATCTGAGGTCAACCCCAGTGAGGTCAGTCTCTTCAGCAGAAGAGAATGATCAACTGTATCGAAAGCCTTCGACAGGTCAACAAACAGAGCAACCGAGTTCAACTTCTTATCCAAGGCTCTAACATTATCATTTACAACCAGTGTGGTGGCTGTGATAAGATTTCAGCCCGGTCTAAAACCCGGACTAAAATTTGTTCAGTATGCAGTTGTCAGACAAGAAAGAGCGCAGCTGTACATTTACCAATGACTCTAACATTTTTGCAAGACAAGACAGCTTAGAGATTGGTCGATAATTATCAAGGGTCACTAGTATCCCCACCTTTGTGCAGAGGCAGCACATAGGCATTTTTTCAAAATCTTAGGTATGACCCCAGAGATCAACATGAGGTTATTTGTTATGGATTTAGAACATACCATTTAGTTGTTTTTCTGGAAATAAAAGTATGATTTTGAGAATGAAAACCTGAGAAAATTGGGGTTAATCTGAAACATGTGAATGTCTGACTCAGTTGACCTGTTTCAATAGTAGGCCTACTATTAGCCTACTGCACAGTACAGCTTGGGTTGGCCTGACTGTGAAAGACCAATATGGGATTGATCATTTTAGGTCATTCAGAGTTTATGTCACTGTTTCTCACACAATTTTTCACACAGGGTGCCTTTTCTTTGCCGAGGGGTAGTTTTTGCAAAATTAGAGCGTAACCACTTCTCCAGGCACGACAACACCACTGCCCTACTACACTACTACACCACTACACTACTACACTACAACACCACTGCCCTCAGCCACCTTTACCTCACACAACTAGAGAAACTGTACATACAGTGGGGCAAAAAAGTATTTAGTCAGCCACCAATTGTGCAAGTTCTCCCACTTAAAAAGATGAGAGAGGCCTGTAATTTTCATCATAGGTACACTTCAACTATGACAGACAAAATTAGAAAAGAAATCCAGAAAATCACATTGTAGGATTTTTAATGAATTTATTTGCAAAATATGGTGGAAAATAAGTATTTGGTCACCTACAAACAAGCAAGATTTCTGGCACTCACAGACCTGTAACTTCTTCGTTAAGAGGCTCCTCTGTCCTCCACTTGTTACCTGTATTAATGGCACCTGTTTGAACTTGTTATCAGTATAAAAGACACCTGTCCACAACCTCAAACAGTCACACTCCAAACTCCACTATGGCCAAGACCAAAGAGCTGTCAAAGGACACCAGAAACAAAATTGTAGACCTGCACCAGGCTGGGAAGACTGAATCTGCAATAGGTAAGCAGCTTGGTTTGAAGAAATCAACTGTGGGAGCAATTATTAGGAAATGAAAGACATACGAGACCTCAGTGGTCTTGTAATCTCCCTCGATCTGGGGCTCCACGCAAGATCTCACCCCGTGGGGTCAAAATGATTACAAGAACGGTGAGCAAAAATCCCAGAACCACACGGGGGGACCTAATGAATGACCTGCAGAGAGCTGGGACCAAATGGGACCATATGGTCAGATGAAACCAAAATAGAACTTTTTGGTAAAAACTCAACTCGTCGTGTTTGGAGGACAAAGAATGCTGAGTTGCATCCAAAGAACACCATACCTACTGTGAAGCATGGGGGTGGAAACATCATGCTTTGGGGCTGTTTTTCTGCAAAGGGACCAGGATGACTGATCCGTGTAAAGGAAAGAATGAATGGGGCCATGTATCATGAGATTTTGAGTGAAAACCTCCTTCCATCAGCAAGGGCATTGAAGATGAAACGTGGCTGGGTCTTTCAGCATGACAATGATCCCAAACACACCGCCCGGGCAACGAAGGAGTGGCTTTGTAAGAAGCATTTCAAGGTCCTGGAGTGGCCTAGCCAGTCTCCAGATCTCAACCCCATAGAAAATCTTTTGAGGGAGTTGAAAGTCCGTGTTGCCCAGCAACAGCCCCAAAACATCACTGCTCTAGAGGAGATCTGCATGGAGGAATGGGCCAAAATACCAGCAACAGTGTGTGAAAACCTTGTGAAGACTTACAGAAAACGTTTGACCTCTGTCATTGCCAACAAAGGGTATATAACAAAGTATTGAGATAAACTTTTGTTATTGACCAAATACTTATTTTCCACCATAATTTGCAAATAAATTCATTTTAAATCCTACAATGGGATTTTCTGGAGAAAAAATATCTAATTTTGTCTGTTATAGTTGAAGTGTACCTATGATGAAAATTACAGGCCTCTCTCATCTTTTTAAGTGGGAGAACTTGCACAATTGGTGGCTGACTAAATACTTTTTTGCCCCACTGTAGGTGTGGCCAACTGGGTATCAAACCCAAGTTTTCCACACAGCAAACTAGACATTATCTCTGCTTGCTATCACGGGTTCTCTGGTTTTACTTAGGCAAGGTTAGGCTACTCATACAGGTAATAGTACGAGGGAGGTTCACCAAAACACCTCTGCTATATAAGTGCATCAGATACTTCATTACTTTTTAGTGTGGGTTAATGTTCTTCTGCTCCTGTGTAGTGATATATGTAGAGCCCATCCAAGCTGTCAGACGTTACGTCACAGGGGGATTGGTGGCTTTGGTCCTTGAGGAGTGTGAAGGGTGTGAAATAGGCACTGTGCTCAGGTGGAACCCTTTCCAGACACACTAACGTTCTGTAAGATAGAGCACATTTTGAATTGTTGGCCTGGTTTCAAATGGTTCAATTTCCAGTATGCTCCTTCCCAAACCCTCTACCTCCATCATAGCATCTTCTCCCCCTCCTCTCTCTCCTCTATCCCCCCATCTGCCTCCGTTCTCCTAACCTCCTCTCTCCTCTCTCTCTTCTCCCCTGTCAGACTAGGAACCCCACATTTGTTAGTTCTATTTTTTCCTCCCTCTCAGAGGCAGACTATTTATCTTGCAGTGTGTAATTTGACACAGAACAATGTTAAACCTTACGAATCAAAGACATGGAATATTTAAGTGAGGATTGTGTGTGCGTGCCTGTGCTTATATTTGTGTGTGTGTATATAAATCTGTAGTGCTCGCTGGACAAACTCCACTGATTAGAGTATCTCTTTCCATCACTTTCTCCTTCTCTCTGTCTCTGTCTCTCATCTCTCTCCCTATCCCTCTGTCTCTCTTTCTCTCTCTCTCCGTCTCTTTCTCTTCCTCCCCCTCGCTCTCTCTCCTTCTACTCTCTCTCTCTGTGAGATGAATGGACATGTCTGGTCTCATGTGGAGCGTGTGTTTGTAAAAGTCATCGTAATCAAATCTCACAGCTTCTCTGGAGATTAAAAGAGGGGGCGGCTGGGGAGGTGGTGCGTGTGTGCGTGTGCGTGTGCGTGTGCTGGTGCGTGTGTGTGTGTGTGTGTGTGTGTGTGTGTGTGTGTGTGTGTGTGTGTGTGTGTGTGTGTGTGTGTGTGTGTGTGTGTGTGTGTGTGTGTGTGTGTGTGTGTGTGTCGGAGTGTCACTGTCATTAGTCTAAAATTCTTCGGTTGTAATGACTCACTCACTCCTCCACTCCTCTTCCTGTCCTACAGCTTAGTGTGTGTATGTGCATGTGCGTGTGTGTGTGTGTTGTTCTGCTGAGTGATACTTTTGGGAGACGAGCAGGTAGCATTAGATAATGGGATGCAGGGTTGCAAAGGGAGGGTATATTACTGGAAACTTTCAACGTTTAATAATAATAATGTATTACATTTGTAAAGCGATTTTCATTATCCAAGTATAATATCAAAGTGCATAAAATAAACTTGACCAGTTTACCAGTAAACTGGTATCTTTCAAGGATTTTATGTAATCTATCACAAGACATCTAGCGGCCCTTTTGAGTATTTCAGATTTGTACAGGTGTCTGTAATGATCTCTGGCCCTCTTTGTGTCTTTATCACGTGTAAAGTATATGAAATAATTAAATAAGATGATTTTAAAATATAAAATAAATAGAATGACAAAGCTGTAAAACATTATCCTAAATATAAACCAGCAACTTAGTGAATACCATTGGTGTTTTATTTTTTTACACACTTATTTATTGGAACTATGTCAGTAAATATTTGTTGTACATGTTTTGGTGTCAAACTGCTGGCAGTTGTGAAAAATGTCCATAGTTGAAAGAGTTGCAGAGTTAATTGAAAATAATGCCATTATTGATTAGATGCTTTTTTAATTAATTAGGCAATTTTCTCTTGAACCATATGGTCTATCTACTAGAAACTGATGGACAATATGGACCACAGATATAAAAAATTCAGTTACTAAAGTATAAATTACCTAAATTACAATTCGGGTAACTTTCGGAAACTACCGGTAGCTTTACAACCCTAATGGAATGTGACGGTCTGACCTGTGTGTTTCAGCTCTCTCCATCTCAGCTAGTTGAATACGCCTCTGCAGAGCACAGAGAATAATCTCTCTCACAGTATCTCACACTATGGATTAACCATCTCTAAAGCTGATGGGAGATGGGGTGAAACTGAGTTTGCAGACAATTCACAATTTGAAATGTTTGAAACTAAAATGGTATTGCCATTATTCCCACTCCCTCTGAGGCTTGAAGGAAGTTAAAATATGTATACTGTTAACATGCGTTTTTCTAAGTCTACTTCCAAAACAACCAACAAATATCATAAAATCTTTATTGCCAGAGACAAACAGAATTCAGAATACTGTAGATGTCAGGGGATAATTTGAATAGTTTAACATGCCTATCAACTGTAGAGACACTTTGTTTGCTTTGGTGTAAACTAGAGATACAAAACAGCCTGTTAATATAATTAATAGATGTTGATAAAATGTGTAAAACACACACACACACACACACACACACACACACACACACACACACACACACACACACACACACACACACACACACACACACACACACACACACACACACACACACACACACACAATACATACAGATACACACACACACACAATACATACAGATACACACACATACTCATTCTATTCCGTATAAAACAAAGCAAATTTGAGGAAAACGCTACTGAAGTTCTATCAACGCATTGCCTGTAGTACTCACACTTCAAAAACTCTCAACCGTTGTTTCTCCCCCTTCTGGGTTGGCTACAAGGCCCTCCCCCGCCCTCCCTTCGGCAAATCAGATCACGACTCCATTTTGCTCCTCCCTCCCTATAGGCAGAAAATCAAACAGGAAGTACCGTGCTAAGGTCTATTCGACCCTGGTCTAACCAATCGGAATCCATGCTTCAAGATTGTTATGGTCACGCGGACTGCGATGTGTTCCGGATTGCCTCTGAGAATAACATTGACGTATATATGGACCCGGTGACTGAGTTCATCAAGAAGTGTATAGGGGATATTGTTCCCACTGTGACTATTAAAACCTACCCAAACCAAAAACTCTGGATAGATGGCAGCATTCGCGCAAAACTGAAAGCGCGAACCACCGTATTTAACCACGGCAAGGTGACTAGAAATATGGTTGAATAAAAACAGTGTAGTTATACCGCCCGTAAGGCAATCAAACAGGCAAAACGTCAGTACCTGGACAAAGTGGAGTCGCAATTCAACGGCTAAGACATGAGACGTATGTGGCAGACAATCACAGAGTACAAAGGGAAAACCAGCCACGTCGCGGACACCGACGTCTTGATTCCGGACAAGCTAAACACCTTCTTTGCCCGCTTTGAGGATAACACAGTGCCACAGACACGGCCCGCTACCAAGGACTGTGGGCTCTTGTTCTCCGTGGCTGACGTAATAAGACATTTAAGCATGTTAACCCTCGCAAGGCTCCCGGCCTAGGCGGCTTCCCTAGCCGTGTCCTCAGGGTATGCACAGACCAGCTGACTGGAGTGTTTACGGACATATTCAACCTCTCCCTATCCCAGTCTGCTGTTCCCATTTGCTTCAAGTTGTCCACCATTGCTCCTGTACCCAAGAAAGCAAAGGTAACTGAACTAAATTACTATCATCCATAGCACTCACATCTGTCATCATGAAGTGCTTTGAGAGGCTAGTTAAGGATAAAATCACCTCCACCTTACCTGACACCCTAGACCAAGGGTGGGCAACTCCAGTCCTCAAGGGCCTGATTGGTGTCACAGTTTTACCCCAGCCCCAGCTAACACACCTGACTCCAATACTCAGCTAATCATGATCATGATCTTCATTTTAGAATGCAATTTGATTAATCAGCTGTGTTTGCTAGAGATGGAGAAAAAGTGTGACACCAATCAGGCCCTCGAGGACTAGAGTTGCCCACCCCTGCTCTAGACCCACTTAAATTTGCAAACCGCCCCAATAGATTCACAATCGCCATCGCACTGCCCACTACCCTATCCCACCTATGTAAGAATTCTGTTCATTGACTATAGCTCTGCCTTCAACAACATAGTACCCTCAAAGCTCATCATTAAGCTCGGGGCCCTGGGTCTGATCCCCGCCCTGTGCAACTGGGTCCTGGACTTCTTGACAGGCCGCCTCCAGGTGGTGAAGGTAGGAAACAACTCCACTACACTGATCCTCATCACAGGGGCACCACAAGAGTGCATGCTCAGCCCCCTCTTGTACTCCCTGTTCACCCATGACTGCGTGGCCACTCACGCCTCCAACTCAATCATCAAGTTTGCAGACGACACAACAGTAGTAGGCCTGATTACCAACAATGACGAGACAGCCTACAGGGAGGAGGTGAGGGCCCTGGCGGAGTGGTGCCAGGAAAATAACCTCTCACTCAACGACAACAAAATGAAAGAGCTGAGACAGCAGAGGGAGCACACCCCTATCCACATCGACGGGACCGCAGTGGAGAAGGTGAAAAGATTCAAGTTCCTTGGCGTACACATCACTGTCAATCTGAAATGGTCCACCCACACAAACAGTGTGGTGAAGAAGGTGCAACCATCTTGGTTTCATCAGACCAGAGAATCTTGTTTCTCATGGTCTGAGAGCCATTTAGGTGCCTTTTGGCAAGCTGAAGAAATTCGGCTTGGCCTCTTTGAGCCTCACAAACTTTTACAGATGCACAATTGAGATCATCCTGTCGGGCTGTATCACTGCCTGGTACGGCAACTGCACCGCCTGCAACCTCAGGGCTCTCCAGAGGGTGGTGCGGTCTGCCCAACTTATCAACGAGAGCATACTGCCTGCCCTCCAGGACACCTACAGAACCCGATGTCACAGGAAGGCCAAAAAGATCATCAAGGACATCAACCACCCGAGCCACTGCCTGTTCACCCTGCTATCATCCAGAATGAAAGGTCAGTACAGGTGCATCAAAGCAGGGACAGAGAGACTGAAAAACAGCTTCTATCTCAAGGCCATCAGACTGTTAAATAGCCATCACTAGCCGCCTACCACCCGGTTACTCAACTCTGCACCTTAGAGGCTGCTGCCCTATATACATAGACATGGAATCACTGGCCACTTTAATAATGGAACACTAGTCCCTTTAATAATGTTTACATACTGCTTTACTCATTTCATATGTATATACTGTATTCTACTGTATTTTAGTCAATGCCACTCCAGCATTGCTTGTCCTAATATTTATATATTTCTTAATTCCATTCTTTTACTTGTAGATTTGTGTGTATTGTTGTGAAACGTTAGATACTACTGCACTGTTGGAGCTAGGAACACAAGCATTTCACTACACCCACAATAACATCTGATAAATATGTGTATGTGACCAATACAATTTGATTTGAAAGACGAACCTGACAATCACCTCTGAGACCCTATTTTCAAATGTATTCATTAAACTTCCTAACCCTCCCCTTAACAAGCATAATTAGAATATGGTAATGAGAGAGGGCTGAATGAGGGAGTTCTGTAATACGCTTAGTAGTACAGAGAGAAAAAAGTCAGTCAGAGGAGAGAGAAAGAGAGAGACAAAATGTGTGTGTTTTATTCATTTCACAACAAGTTTGTATGCCAGTGAGTCAGAGACACACACACACACACCACAACATCTACCACAAAGCCTGACAAGAATCCCAGGCCGATACTCATCAAAGCGAAATGCACTTTTTCTGCAGTGTCATTTCTGCCATGTTGTGTTGGAGGTATAAACCAGTGACAATTCTTTCAAGCTGCATTCTATCCACTTACAGATTGACATTTTTATTGGATATTGACGGAAAGCCACTGCTGTCTATACAAATCCATCTGCAGTAGGGACAGGTATGCATTGTCTGTACTTTGAAATCAAACAGGCTTTTTTTTTTCGCTGGCTCATGCAGCTGGCTAATTCTGTTTCCATGCCAACTGTTGCAAAGCCTCTCATCAGAATTCTCCGTAAGCTCTCCTTGTGTTTACCCTATACACAGATACCCTAACAATCACACGCACGCACACACGCATAAACACACACACACACACATACACTCTGATCAAATAAAATCTTTATTTGTCACATGCTTCGTAGACAACAGGTGTAGACTAACAGTGAAATGCTTACTTACGGGCCCTTTTCCAATACAACAAATTTAATACAAATAGAAATAGTGAGACGAGGAATAAATACAAAGTGAATTACAAATAAAAATAGCATGACTATGTACAGGGAGTATCATTCCCGAGTCGATGTGCAATGAAATATTTACACATAATATAGTTTGCATCAGTAAGACAGTCAACATTAATTGAGGTAATTGAGGTAGATATGTACATATAGTTAGGGGTAAAATGACTAGGCAACAGGACAGATAATAGACAGTAGCAGCAGCGTATGTGGTGAGTGGGAAAGTGTGTTTGTGTGTACATGGCGTCAGTTTGCGGCAGGTAGCCTAGTGGTTAGAGCGTTGGACTAGCAACTGAAAGGTTGCAAGATCGAATCCCTGAGCTGACAAGGAAAACATCTGTCGTTCTGCCCCTGAACAAGGCAGTTAACCCACTGTTCCTAGGCCGTCATTGAAAATAAGAATTTTTCTTAACTGACTTGCCTAGTTAAATAAAGGTAAAATAATAAATAAATATGCATGTATGAAGTGTGTACAGTGCATTCGGAAAGAATTCAGACCCCTTCACATTTTGTTACGCTACAGCCTTATTCTAAAAATGATTACATTTTCTTAATCTCCTCACAATATCCCATAATGACAAAGCAAAAACAGGTTTTTAGACATTTTTGCAAAACTGTAATATACATTTACATAAGTATTCTTTGCTCAGTACTTTGTTGAAGCACCTTTGGCAGCGATTCCATCCCGAGTCTTCTTGGGTATGACGCTACAAGCTTGGCACACCTGTATTTGGGGAGTTTCTCCCATTTTCTCTGCAGATCCTCTCAAGCTCTGTCAGATTGGATGGGGAGCGTCACTGCACAGTTATTTTTAGGTCTCTCCAGAGATGTTCGATCGGGTTCAAGTCCGTCCTCTGCCTGGGCCAATCATGGACATTCAGAGACGTGTCCCGAAGCCGCTCCTGCCTTTGTCTTGGCTGTGTGCTTATGGTCGTTGTCCTGTTGGAAGGTGATCCTTCGCCCCAGTCTGATGTCCTGAGCTCGCTGGAGCAGGTTTAAATCAAGGATCTCTCTGTACTTCGCTCTGTTCATATTTCCCTTGATCCTGACTAGTCTCCCAGTCCCTGCTGATGAAAAACATCCCCACAGCATGATGCTGCCACCACCATGCTTCACCGTAGGGATGTTGCCTGGTTTCCTCCAGACGTGACGCTTGGCATTCAGGCCGAAGAGTTAAATCTTTCATCAGACCAGAGAATCTTGTTTCTCATGGTCTGAGAGTCCTTTAGATGCCTTTTGGCAAACTCCAAGCGGGCTGTCATGTGATATGGAAACTAAGGAACTTGAAGTTCTCGACCCACTCCACTACAGCCCCATCAATGTGAATGGGGGCGAGCTCGGCCCTCCATTTCCTGTAGTCCACAATCAGTTCCTTTGTCTTACTGAGGTTGAGGGAGAGGTTGTTGATCTGTGCCTGATGAATGTTTTCTGGGGGTCGCTGATACACACTCTCTTACTCTGCCACCATCCTTACACACAGACTTCCTCACATCAAATCAAAATCAAATCAAATTTTATTTGTCACATGCGTTGAATACAACAGGTACCTTACAGTGAAATGCTTAATTACAAGCCCCTAACCAACACTGCAGTTTAAAAAATATGAATAAGAATAACAAATAAAAATAACAAGTAGTTAAAGAGCAGCAGTAAAATAACAATTTCGAGACTATATACAGGGGGTACCGGTACAGAGTCAATGTGTGGGGGCACCGGTTAGTCGAGGTACAGTTATTAAAGTGACTATGCATAGATAATAACAGAGAGTAGTAGCTGCGTAAGAAGTGTGTGTGTGTGTGTGTGAGGGGGGGGGGGGGGCAATGTTCAGGAGTCTTATGGCTTGGTGGTAGAAGCTGTTTAGAATCCTCTTGGACCTAGACTTGGCGGTCTGGTACCGCTTGCCGTGCGGTAGCAGAGAGAAGAGTCTATGACTAGGGTGGCTGGAGTCTTTGACAATTTTTAGGGCCTTCCTCTGACACCGCCTGGTATAAAGGTCCTGGATGGCAGGAAGCTTGGCCCCGGTGATGTACTGGGCCGTACGCACTACCGTCTATAGTGCTTTGCGGCCGGAGGCCGAGCAGTTGCCATACCAGGCAGTGATGCAACCCGTCAGGATGCTCTCAATGGTGCAGCTGTAGAACCTTTTGAGGAATTGAGGATGCATCCCAAATCTTTTCAGTCTCCTGAGGGGGAATAGGTTTTGTTGTGCCCTCTTCACAACTATCTTGGTGTGCTTGGACCATGTTAGTTTGTTGATGATGTTGACTCCAAGGAACTTGAAGCTCTCAACCTGCTCCACTACAGCCCCATCGATGAGAATTGGGGAGTGCTCAGTCCTCCTTTTCCTGTATTCCACAATCATCTCCTTTGTCTTGATCATGTTGAGGGAGAGGTTGTTGTCCTTGCACCACACGGCCAGGTCTCTGACCTCCTCCCTATAGGCTGTCTCATCGTTGTCAGTGATCAGGCCTACCACTGTTGTGTTATCGGCAAACTTAATGATGGTGTTGGAGTCGTGCCTGGCCGTGCAGTCATGAGTGAACAGGGAGTACAGGAGGGGACTGAGCACGCACCCCTGAGGGGCCCCGTGTTGAGGATCAGCGTGGCAGATGTGTTGTTACCTACCCTTACCACCTGGGGGCGGCCTGTCAGGAAGTCCAGGATCCAGTTGCAGAGGGAGGAGTTTGGTCCCAGGGTCCTTAGCTTAGTGATGAGCTTTGAGGACACTATGGTGCTGAACGCTGAAATGTAGTCAATGAATAGCATTCTCAAAAAGGTGTTCCTTTTGTCCAAGTGGGAAAGGGCAGTGTGGAGTGCAATAGAGATTGCATCATCTGTGGATCTGTTGGGGCAGTATGCAATTGGAGTGGGTTTCTGGGATAATGGTATTGATGTGAGCCATGGCCAGCCTTTCAAAGCACTTCGTGGCTACAGACGTGAGTGCTACGAGTCGGTAGTCATTTAGGCAGGTTACCTTAGTGTCTTTGGGCACAGGCACTATGGTGGTCTGCTTAAAACATGTTGGTATTACAGACTTGGACAGGGAGAGGTTGAAAATGTCAGTGAAGACACTTGCCAGTTGGTCAGCGCATTCTCGCAGTACACATCCTGGTAATCCATCTGGACCTGCGGCCGTGAATGTTGACCTGTTTAAAGGTCTTACTCACATCAGCTGCGAGAGCATGATCACACAGTCATCCGGGAACAGCTGTTGCTCTCATGCATGTTTCAGTGTTATTTGCCTCGAAGCGAGCATAGAAATAGTTTAGCTCGTCTGGTAGGCTCGTGTCACTGGGCAGCTCTCGGCTGTGCTTCGCTTTGTAGTCTGTAGTGGTTTGCAAGCCCTGCCACATCCGACGAGCGCCGGAGTCGGTGTACGATTCGATCTTAGTCCTGAATTGACCCTTTGCCTGTTTGATGGTTCGTCGGATGGCATAGCGGTATTTCTTATAAGCTTCCGGGTTAGAGTCACGCTCCTTGAAAGCGGCAGCTCTAGCCTTTGACTCAGTGCGGATGTTGCCTGTAATCCATGGCTTCTGGTTGGGGTATGTACGTACGGTCCCTGTGGGGACGATGTCATAGATGCACTTATTGATGAAGCCAATGACTGGTGTACTCCTCAATGCCATAGGAAGAATCCCGGAACATATTCCAGTCTGTGCTAGCAAAACAGTCCTGTAGCTTAGCATCTGCTTCATCTGACCACTTTTTTATAGACCTAGTCACTGGTGCTCCCTGCTTTAATTTTCGCTTGTAAGCAGGAATCAGGAGGTTAGATTTATGGTCAGATTTGCCAAATGGATGGCAAGGGAGAGCTTTGTACGCGTCTCTGTGTGTGGAGTAAAGGTGGTCTAGAGTTCTTTTCCCCCATTGGTTGCATATTTAACATGCTGATAGACATTTGGTAAAACAGATTTAAGTTTCCCTGCATTAAAGTCCCCGGCCACTAGGAGCTCTGGCTGAGCTTTTTCCTGTTTGCTTATGGCGGAATACAGCTCATTGAGTGCGGTCTTAGTGCCAGCATCGGTCTGTTGTGGTATGTCGACAGCAACGAAAAATACAGATAAACTCTCTAGGTAGATAGTGTGGTCTACAGTTTATCATGAGATACTCTACGTCAGGTGAGCAAAACCTCAAGACTTCCTTAGATATCGTGCACCAGCCACCCCTTGTCTTACCAGACGCAGCTGTTCTATCCTGCCGATACAGCACATGACCAGCCAGCTGTATGTTGATAATATCGTCGTTCAGACACGGCTCCATGAAGCATAAGATATTTCAGTTGTTAATGTCCTGTTGGTAGTTTAATTTTCCTCGTAGGTCGGCGATTTTATTTTCCAATGATTGCACGTTAGCTAGTAGAATGGAAGACAGGGGGGGTTTATTCGATCGCTTATGAATTCTCAGAAGGCAGCCCGACCTCTGTCCTCTTTTTCTCTGTTGTCTCTTAACGCAAATTATGGGGATTTGGGCCTGTTCCTGGGAAAGCAGTATGTCGTTCACGTCGGGCTCGTTAAAGGGAAAAAAAAGCTTCTGTCAGTCCGTGGTGAGTAATCGCTGTTCTGATGTCCAGAAGTTTTTTTCGGTCATAAGAGACGGTAGCAGCAACATTTTGAAAAATAAATAAATAAATAAAAGTTATAAACAACGCAAAAAAACTAACATAAAAACACAATCGGTTAGGAGCACGTAAATGTACCAGTGAACTTTCAAAAACGACTCTCCTACACACACAAAAAAAGGCACTCACATACGCAGGCGTCCTGGAGAAGGCGTCCTGCGCCACATGACCTTCAGCTTGGCCAGCGGGGACCCGCCCCTGTCTGAGAGATGCGCCCTGGTTGGCCAAGAGATGCGCCCGTCACATCCATCTCTGTCATCCTGTGCTATAGAAAACATTCATCACACACACACACATTTGCCCACGCACATACACAAGTATTCACACACACTCACTCACTCACTGACACACATGCACAAACACACACACACACTATGCTGAGCAGACTGGGTCTCTGAGGAGGCTGGCTGGCTGCTGCTGCTCCTGTGAGTGACGGCTTTATAATCAACACAGTCCCTCTCCTCTCTCATTCTCTCCTTCCCTTCTCTTTCCTCCTCTCTCTCCCACACCCCCTGTCCCTCTCTTACCCATTCTTCCTTCAACTCTTTCTCTTTCCCTCTCTCTGTGTCTTATTCTTTTTGCCCTAATTTCATCCTTCAGAAACCAAGATGGCGTAGCAGTAGGACGTGTGTGTTTGTCTTTGTCTTATCCCGTGTCTTATCCCATGTAAATAGCCAGTCTTTTTCATATCTTAATCTCACTTTCTATCTACAAACTAAATATACTTTCCTGCAACCAGCCGCACCCAATGTGGTACGGATCTGCTATTTTTATTCCTTATAACTGTAACTTCCATCAGGAGCTAGCCAGCTAACTAGCTACTAGTCTTTGTTAGCCACGGCTAGTGGTCTTCACCTTTTTCTCGGTCACCAGCCAGCTTTAGCTCGGACAACACCTGCCAGTCTGCACAGCGCGATATCAACCCAGAGCATATCGGACTGCTTCTCTCTACCACTTCTCAGGATTCCTGCTGCTCTGGATCATTACAATGGATCAACGCAGCTAGCTAGCTGCAAACGAGTGGCTTCTGTTAGGTAACGCCTCTGTCCCGAAGCAAGCACCAGCTAGCCTTGAGCTGGCCTCGAGCTAGGCCCATATACCAGCTAATTCTAGGGCTACAATACCTCCTTTGCCAATTGGCCTGTACCCTTTATTGTCGAAGCGAAGCCCCGCCGATCCGTCACGACTGGACTGCCGACGTGATCGCCCGATGTGGTCTCAACAGGCTATTCTGTTACGATCTCGCCGAAGAACAATCTACTAGCCCCCGCCTGCTCGCTTTTCTGAACGCTGTGTCCCCTGCTCGCCTAGCGTAGTAGTGACTACCGAACGGCACCCTGACTCCCCTATTGCTGCTCTTTTGACCCTATGATCACTCGGCTTACAGCTGATGCCCCCTGGACTGTTTCAATAACATGGTACATCATTTTGTTTACCTGTCGGCCCCAGCCTCGAACTCACATCCTATATGTGTCTAGCTGACCGCTCTGCCCATCCATTGCCATTTACCCGTTGTTGTCTTAGCTCTCCTGATCAACACATGTGATTGCTTTATCTCTCTCTCTGTCAATATGCCTTGTCTACTGCTGTCTTGGCTAGTTCTTATTGTTTTATTTCACTGTAGAGCCCTCAGTCCCGCTAAAAATGCCATAGATAGCTCTTTTGTCCCACCCCACACACATGCGGAGACCTTACCTGGCTTAACTGGTGCCTCCAGAGACGAAATCTCTCTTATCGTCACTCAACGCCTAAGTTTACCTCCACTGTACTCACATCCTACCATACCATTGTCTGTACATTATTCCCTGAATCTATTCTACCACACCCATAAATCTGCTCCTTTTATTCTCTGTCCACAACGCACTAGACAACCAGTTCTTATAGCCTTTGGCTGTACCCTTATCCTACTTCTCCTCTGTTCCTCTGGTGATGTAGAGGTTAACCCAGGCCCTCTATTCCCCAGTTCCACTCCTATTAACTAGGCGCTATCATTTGTTGACTTCTGTAACCGTAAAAGCCTTGGTTTCATGTATGTTAACATCAGAAGCCTCCTCCCTAAGTTTGTTTTTTTCACTACTTTAGCACACTCCGCCAACCCTGATGTCCTAGCCGTGTCTGAATCTTGGCGTAGGAAGCCCACCAAAAATTCTGAAATGTCCATTCCCAACTACAACATTATCCGCCAAAATAGAACAGCCAAAGGGGGTGGAGATAGCCTGGAGAGTTCTGTCATGCTATCCAGGTCTGTGCCCAAACAGTTCGAGCTTCTAAAAATCCACCTTTCCAGAAATAAGTCTCTCACTGTTGCTGCTTGTTATAGACCCCTCTCAGCCCCCAGATGTGCCCTGGACACCATATGTGAATGAACTGCCCCCCATTTATCTTCAGAGTTCGTACTGTTAGGTGACCTAAACTGGGACATGCTTAACACCCTGGCCGTCCTACAATCTAAACTAGATGCCCTCAATCTCACACAAATTATCAAGGAACCTACCAGGTACAACCCTAAATCTGTAAACACGGGCACCCACATATCATCCTGACCATCCTGCCCTCTAAATACACCTCTGCTATCTTCAACCAGGATCTCAGCGATCACCGCCTCATTGCTTGCATCTGTAATAGGTCCGCGGTCAAATGACCATCTCTCATCACTGTCAAACGCTCCCTAAAACACTTCAGCGTGCAGGCCTTTCTAATCGACCTGGCCCAGATATCCTGGAAGGATATTGACTTCATTCCATCAGTAGAGGATGCCTGGTTATTCTTTAAAAGTGCTTTCCTCACCATCTTAAATAAGCATGCCCCATTCAAAAAATGTAGAACTAAGAACAGATATAGCCCTTGGTTCACTCCAGACTTGACTGCCCTTGACCAGCACAAAAACATCCTGTGGCGTACTGCATTACCATCGAATAGCCCCTGCGATATGCAACTTTTCAGGGAAGTTAGGAACCAATATACACAGGCAGTTAGGAAAGCAAAGGCTAGCTTTTTCAAACAGAATTTTGCATCCTGTAGCACAAACTCCAAAAAGTTCTGGGACACTGTAGTCCATAGAGAATAAGAGCACCTCCTCCCAGCTGCCCACTGCACTGAGGCTAGGAAACACTGTCACCACCGATAAATCTACGATAATCGAGAATTTCAATAAGAATTTTTCTACGGCTGGCCATGCTTTCCACCTGGCTACCCCTACTCCGGTCAACAGCTCTGCACCCCACACAACTTGTCCAAGCCTCCCCCATTTTCACCCAAATTCAGATAGCTGATGTTCTGAAAGAGCTGCAAAATCTGGACCCCTACAAATCAGCTGGGCTAGACCATCTAGACCCTCTCTTTCTAAAATTATCCGCCGCAATTGTTGCAACCCCTATTACTAGCCTGTTCAACCTCTCTTTTGTATCCTCTGAGATCCCTAAAGATTGGAATGCTGCCGCGGTCATCCCCCTCTTCAAAGGAAGTCTTCGAAAGCCAAGTTAACAAACAGATCACCGACCATTTCGAATCCCACCGTACCTTCTCTGCTTTGCAATCTATTTCCGAGCTGGTCATGGGTGCACCTCAGCCACACTCAAGGTCCTAAACGACAATACTGTGCAGCCGTCTTCATCAACCTGGCCAAGGCTTTCGACTCTGCAAATCACTGCATTCTTATTGGCAGTCTCAACAGCCTTGGTTTCTCAAATGACTGCCTCGCCTGGTTCACCAACTACTTCTCAGATAGAGTTCAGTGTGTCAAATCGGAGGGCCTGTTGACTGGACCTCTGGCAGTCTCTATGGGGGTGCCACAGGGTTCAATTCTCGGGCCGACTCTTTTTTCTGTATACATCAATGATGTCGCTCTTGCTGCTGGTGATTCTCTGATCTGCTGGTGATTCTCCGCACCCGCCCACCCGTCCAGCATCACTACTCTGGACAGTTCTGACTTACAATATGTGGACAACTACAAATCCCTAAGTGTCTAGTTAGACTAAAAACTCTCCTTCCAGACTCACATTAAGCATCTCCAATCCAAAATTAAATCTAGAATCGGCTTCCTATTTCGCAACAAAGCCTCCGTCACTCATGCTGCCAAACATACCCTCGTAAAACTGACTATCCTAGCGATCCTTGACTTCGGCGATGTCATTTACAAAATAGCCTCCAACACTCTACTCAGCAAATTGGATGTAGTCTATCACAGTCCCATCCATTTTTTTCACCAAAGCCCCATATACTACCTACCACTGTGACCTGTATGTTCTCATTTGCTAGCCTCTCTTCAAATTTGTTGCCAAACCCACTGGCTCCAGATCATCTATAAGTCTTTGCTAGGTAAAGCCCCGCCTTATCTCAGCTCACTGGTCACCATAGCGCCATC
Source organism: Salvelinus fontinalis (assembly GCF_029448725.1). Classification (NCBI taxonomy): domain Eukaryota; kingdom Metazoa; phylum Chordata; class Actinopteri; order Salmoniformes; family Salmonidae; genus Salvelinus; species Salvelinus fontinalis. The sequence goes on from NC_074682.1 coordinate 43,745,401, forward strand.
AACCCGTAGCACACGCTCCAGCAGTTATATTTCACTGGTCATCACCAAAGCCAACTGCTCCTTTGGCCGCCTTTCCTTCCAGTTCTCTGCTGCCAATGACTGGAACAAATTGCAAAAATCACTGAAGCTGGAGTCTTATATCTCCCTCACTAACGTTAAGCATCAGCTCTCAGAGCAGCTTACCAATCATTGCACCTGTACACAGCCCATCTGTAAAAAGCCCCCCCAACCACCGCATTCCCATATTGTTATATATTTTTTTCTCCTTTGCACCCCAGTATCTCAGTAACTCTGTGTTGTTTGTGTCTCACTGCTTTGCTTTATCTTGGCCAGGTCGCAGTTGTAAATGAGAACTTGTTCTCAACTGGCCTACCTGGTTAAATAAAGGTGAAATAAAATAAAAATATATATATTAATTAATTAATTTCTCTCACCCTCTATCCTTCTTTTTATCCTCTCTTTCACTTTCTCGCTCTACTTTACCCTTTCTGTAAGTATCTCTGTCTTTGTCCTTTCTAATCCATTACAAAGGGCAGTTCTGAGAGTAGATCTATGTCCAGGAATCACCAGCATACATGCATGCACCCACTAATAGGTCATATAGAGAGCAATAGTAATGGCATTGTTTTGTAGGCGCTAACGGAGGATAACTACACCATGGCTCATTTGCCAAAGACTTTGGGGGAATGAATGGAAATTAAATTAAGGGGGTTTGGATAAATGCTGAAAATAAGGGCTGTGGCAAATACAGGCTTAGGAGATCTTATTTGTTTTGTTCTATGACATAATCTTGATTAGTTAACGTCACTTTTTGTGAATTTTTAAGCATTTATGTAATATAAACAAGCACATAAGGCCCATTTCAGTCCAAAACAAGGTTTTCCTGTGTTTTGTATATATTTGCACACCTTTTCCTCCATAGGAATGGCAAACGAACCAGAGGTAGAAAATGCTTGCAATTTTTTTTTTAGGGCTACAAGCTGGCGAGCTCTATAAAGGATTTTAGAGAAGGTATAATCATACACACACACACTCTCATGCACACGCACACACACACACACACACACACACACACACACACACACACACACACACACACACACACACACACACACACACACACACACACACACACACACACACACACACACACACACACACACACACACACACAGACCTTGTAAAGCCCTCTCTCTTTGTGACATTAACTTCTAGACCTGAGAGCATTACTGTGTAGGATGAGTCACACAACACACAGAGGCTGGGTGATATGGCCTAAAAATTATGTCTGGATTTTTTTCAAACTTATGGGCGATTCAGGATATACTGTATATCTCAATTTCTTTAACGTTTTCTCTAAATAAGCTTTGTTGCACAATTAAAGGTCAATACATTGCATGTAAAATTATGCTTTTTTGCTAAATGAACTGATCTGGCTTTCAAGTCTGTCAATGAAAATGCAATTTTTGTTACAAATTTAAGCAGAACCATGCACATCCACTGATAATGACCGACTTGTTGTAGCAGGCAGTATAGAACATTAACACAGGCCCACGTTTTAGTGAGTAGCCAGCTAATCTTTATATTTAAAGTCTAGCCAACTTGGATTTATTTTAACAGTCTCCAACTGTTTAAACAACATAGCCTGTTCAATTTGTTAAGATATTGAAATCAAGTGGTCTACCTGGTTAAGGAGATGCTTATTTCTCAGAATGAGAACAAGTTGCGAATTCCTGATATAAATTGGTATTTTTATGCTCAATGCACATTTATAAAGCACAGACTATAAAGCATAAAGCACATGTATAAAGCATATGACAGTCTGTGGCTAAAATGCTGCTAGTGGTACCTCAATGCCACGCGCAACGGAAACTGAGCATTCATTTTCCACAATCATGTTCATTGATGCTCTCGTTTTAGTAGGGTCTGCTCTATTCTACATTTTGGGAGTTGAGACATAAAAGGGTCTCATTAGAAAGTTTAAATTCTCCTCTATTACAGTAAAACAATGTCCCTAAGCGTTTCGGTGTCCATATGACCCATTCCGTTGGACCAAGCCTCAAATACAAATAGCGAGTTTAAACTGCTTGTTATCAGCCTACCGCGACCAAACCCGGACAACGCTGGGCCAAATGTGCGCCGCACTATGGGCCTACCAATCACAGCCAGGTGTGATGCAGCCTAGATTCGAACAAGGTACTGCAGTGACGCCTCTTGCACTGAGATGCAGTGTCTTAGACCACTGCACCACTCGGGAGCCCCAATAGCATGGCTATGCTCACTGAGTCTGTACATAGTCAAAGCTTTTTTTAAG
>NC_074682.1:44052714-44142714 GCF_029448725.1 Salvelinus fontinalis
CATACAGTAGTTATGATGGTGGAACAGACCTTAGTGTTCTGGTTGGCTACATACAGTAGTTATGATGGTGGAACAGACCTTAGTGTTCTGGTTGGCTACATACAGTAGTTATGATGGTGGAACAGACCTTAGTGTTCTGGTTGGCTACATACAGTAGTTATGGTGGTGGAACAGACCTTAGTGTTCTGGTTGGCTACATACAGTAGTTATGATGGAACAGACCTTAGTGTTCTGGTTGGCTACATACAGTAGTTATGATGGTGGAACAGACCTTAGTGTTCTGGTTGGCTACATACAGTAGTTATGGTGGTGGAACAGACCTTAGTGTTCTGGTTGGCTACATACAGTAGTTATGATGGTGGAACAGACCTTAGTGTTCTGGTTGGCTACATACAGTAGTTATGGTGGAACAGACCTTAGTATTCTGGTTGGCTACATACAGTTGTTATGATGGAACAGACCTTAGTGTTCTGGTTGGCTACATACAGTAGTTATGTTGGAACAGACCTTAGTGTTCTGGTCGGCTACATACAGTAGTTATGATGGAACAGACCTTAGTGTTCTGGTCGGCTACATACAGTAGTTATGATGGTGGAACAGACCTTAGTGTTCTGGTCGGCTACATACAGTAGTTATGATGGTGGAACAGACCTTAGTGTTCTGGTTGGCTACATACAGTAGTAATGATGGTGGAACAGACCTTAGTGTTCTGGTTGGCTACATACAGTAGTTATGGTGGTGGAACAGACCTTAGTGTTCTGGTTGGCTACATACAGTAGTTATGGTGGTGGAACAGACCTTAGTGTTCTGGTCGGCTACATACAGTAGTTATGATGGTGGAACAGACCTTAGTGTTCTGGTTGGCTACATACAGTAGTTATGGTGGTGGAACAGACCTTAGTGTTCTGGTTGGCTACATACAGTAGTTATGATGGTGGAACAGACCTTAGTGTTCTGGTTGGCTACATACAGTAGTTATGATGGAACAGACCTTAGTGTTCTGGTTGGCTACATACAGTAGTTATGATGGTGGAACAGACCTTAGTGTTCTGGTTGGCTACATACAGTAGTTATGATGGTGGAACAGACCTTAGTGTTCTGGTTGGCTACATACAGTAGTTATGATGGTGGAACAGACCTTAGTGTTCTGGTTGGCTACATACAGTAGTTATGGTGGTGGAACAGACCTTAGTGTTCTGGTTGGCTACATACAGTGGTTATGGTGGAACAGACCTTAGTGTTCTGGTTGGCTACATACAGTAGTTATGATGGTGGAACAGACCTTAGTGTTCTGGTTGACTACATACAGTAGTTATGATGGTGGAACAGACCTTAGTGTTCTGGTTGGCTACATACAGTAGTTATGATGGTGGAACAGACCTTAGTGTTCTGGTTGGCTACATACAGTAGTTATGATGGTGGAACAGACCTTAGTGTTCTGGTTGGCTACATACAGTAGTTATGATGGTGGAACAGACCTTAGTGTTCTGGTTGGCTACATACAGTTGTTATGGTGGAACAGACCTTAGTGTTCTGGTTGGCTACATACAGTAGTTATGATGGTGGAACAGACCTTAGTGTTCTGGTTGGCTACATACAGTAGTTATGATGGAACAGACCTTAGTGTTCTGGTTGGCTACATACAGTAGTTATGATGGAACAGACCTTAGTGTTCTGGTTGGCTACATACAGTGGTTATGATGGAACAGACCTTAGTGTTCTGGTTGGCTACATACAGTAGTTATGATGGTGGAACAGACCTTAGTGTTCTGGTTGGCTACATACAGTGGTTATGATGGAACAGACCTTAGTGTTCTAGTTGGCTACATACAGTAGTTATGGTGGAACAGACCTTAGTGTTCTGGTTGGCTACATACAGTAGTTATGGTGGAACAGACCTTAGTGTTCTGGTTGGCTACATACAGTTGTTATGATGGTGGAACAGACCCTAGTGTTCTGGTTGGCTACATACAGTAGTTATGGTGGAACAGACCTTAGTGTTCTGGTTGGCTACATACAGTAGTTATGGTGGTGGAACAGACCTTAGTGTTCTGGTTGGCTACATACAGTAGTTATGATGGTGGAACAGACCTTAGTGTTCTGGTTGGCTACATACAGTAGTTATGATGGAACAGACCTTAGTGTTCTGGTTGGCTACATACAGTAGTTATGATGGAACAGACCTTAGTGTTCTGGTTGGCTACATACAGTAGTTATGATGGTGGAACAGACCTTAGTGTTCTGGTTGGCTACATACAGTAGTTATGATGGAACAGACCTTAGTGTTCTGGTTGGCTACATACAGTAGTTATGATGGTGGAACAGACCTTAGTGTTCTGGTTGGCTACATACAGTAGTTATGATGGTGGAACAGACCTTAGTGTTCTGGTTGGCTACATACAGTAGTTATGATGGTGGAACAGACCTTAGTGTTCTGGTTGGCTACATACAGTAGTTATGGTGGTGGAACAGACCTTAGTGTTCTGGTTGGCTACATACAGTGGTTATGGTGGAACAGACCTTAGTGTTCTGGTTGGCTACATACAGTAGTTATGATGGTGGAACAGACCTTAGTGTTCTGGTTGACTACATACAGTAGTTATGATGGTGGAACAGACCTTAGTGTTCTGGTTGGCTACATACAGTAGTTATGATGGTGGAACAGACCTTAGTGTTCTGGTTGGCTACATACAGTAGTTATGATGGTGGAACAGACCTTAGTGTTCTGGTTGGCTACATACAGTAGTTATGATGGTGGAACAGACCTTAGTGTTCTGGTTGGCTACATACAGTTGTTATGGTGGAACAGACCTTAGTGTTCTGGTTGGCTACATACAGTAGTTATGATGGTGGAACAGACCTTAGTGTTCTGGTTGGCTACATACAGTAGTTATGATGGAACAGACCTTAGTGTTCTGGTTGGCTACATACAGTAGTTATGATGGAACAGACCTTAGTGTTCTGGTTGGCTACATACAGTGGTTATGATGGAACAGACCTTAGTGTTCTGGTTGGCTACATACAGTAGTTATGATGGTGGAACAGACCTTAGTGTTCTGGTTGGCTACATACAGTGGTTATGATGGAACAGACCTTAGTGTTCTAGTTGGCTACATACAGTAGTTATGGTGGAACAGACCTTAGTGTTCTGGTTGGCTACATACAGTAGTTATGGTGGAACAGACCTTAGTGTTCTGGTTGGCTACATACAGTTGTTATGATGGTGGAACAGACCCTAGTGTTCTGGTTGGCTACATACAGTAGTTATGGTGGAACAGACCTTAGTGTTCTGGTTGGCTACATACAGTAGTTATGGTGGTGGAACAGACCTTAGTGTTCTGGTTGGCTACATACAGTAGTTATGATGGTGGAACAGACCTTAGTGTTCTGGTTGGCTACATACAGTAGTTATGATGGAACAGACCTTAGTGTTCTGGTTGGCTACATACAGTAGTTATGATGGAACAGACCTTAGTGTTCTGGTTGGCTACATACAGTAGTTATGATGGAACAGACCTTAGTGTTCTGGTTGTTTACATACAGTAGTTATGATGGTGGAACAGACCTTAGTGTTCTGGTTGGCTACATACAGTAGTTATGATGGTGGAACAGACCTTAGTGTTCTGGTTGGCTACATACGGTAGTTATGATGGTGGAACAGACCTTAGTGTTCTGGTCGGCCACATACAGTAGTTATGATGGTGGAACAGACCTTAGTGTTCTGGTTGGCTACATACAGTAGTTATGATGGTGGAACAGACCTTAGTGTTCTGGTCGGCTACATACAGTAGTTATGATGGTGGAACAGACCTTAGTGTTCTGGTTGGCTACATACAGTAGTTATGATGGTGGAACAGACCTTAGTGTTCTGGTTGGCTACATACAGTAGTTATGATGGAACAGACCTTAGTGTTCTGGTTGGCTACATACAGTAGTTATGATGGTGGAACAGACCTTAGTGTTCTGGTTGGCTACATACAGTAGTTATGGTGGTGGAACAGACCTTAGTGTTCTGGTTGGCTACATACAGTAGTTATGATGGTGGAACAGACCTTAGTGTTCTGGTTGGCTACATACAGTAGTTATGGTGGAACAGACCTTAGTGTTCTGGTTGGCTACATACAGTTGTTATGATGGAACAGACCTTAGTGTTCTGGTTGGCTACATACAGTAGTTATGTTGGATCAGACCTTAGTGTTCTGGTTGGCTACATACAGTAGTTATGATGGTGGAACAGACCTTAGTGTTCTGGTTGGCTACATACAGTAGTTATGATGGTGGAACAGACCTTAGTGTTCTGGTTGGCTACATACAGTAGTTATGATGGTGGAACAGACCTTAGTGTTCTGGTCGGCTACATACAGTAGTTATGATGGAACAGACCTTAGTGTTCTGGTCGGCTACATACAGTAGTTATGATGGTGGAACAGACCTTAGTGTTCTGGTCGGCTACATACAGTAGTTATGATGGTGGAACAGACCTTAGTGTTCTGGTTGGCTACATACAGTAGTTATGATGGTGGAACAGACCTTAGTGTTCTGGTTGGCTACATACAGTGGTTATGATGGTGGAACAGACCTTAGTGTTCTGGTCGGCTACATACAGTAGTTATGATGGTGGAACAGACCTTAGTGTTCTGGTCGGCTACATACAGTAGTTATGATGGTGGAACAGACCTTAGTGTTCTGGTTGGCTACATACAGTAGTTATGATGGTGGAACAGACCTTAGTGTTCTGGTTGGCTACATACAGTAGTTATGGTGGTGGAACAGACCTTAGTGTTCTGGTTGGCTACATACAGTAGTTATGGTGGTGGAACAGACCTTAGTGTTCTGGTCGGCTACATACAGTAGTTATGATGGTGGAACAGACCTTAGTGTTCTGGTTGGCTACATACAGTAGTTATGGTGGTGGAACAGACCTTAGTGTTCTGGTTGGCTACATACAGTAGTTATGATGGTGGAACAGACCTTAGTGTTCTGGTTGGCTACATACAGTAGTTATGATGGAACAGACCTTAGTGTTCTGGTTGGCTACATACAGTAGTTATGATGGTGGAACAGACCTTAGTGTTCTGGTTGGCTACATACAGTAGTTATGATGGTGGAACAGACTTTAGTGTTCTGGTTGGCTACATACAGTAGTTATGATGGTGGAACAGACCTTAGTGTTCTGGTTGGCTACATACAGTAGTTATGGTGGTGGAACGGACCTTAGTGTTCTGGTTGGCTACATACAGTAGTTATGATGGTGGAACAGACCTTAGTGTTCTGGTTGGCTACATACAGTAGTTATGATGGAACAGACCTTAGTGTTCTGGTTGGCTACATACAGTAGTTATGATGGTGGAACAGACCTTAGTGTTCTGGTTGGCTACATACAGTAGTTATGGTGGAACAGACCTTAGTGTTCTGGTTGGCTACATAGAGTTGTTATGATGGTGGAACAGACCTTAGTGTTCTGGTTGGCTACATACAGTAGTTATGATGGAACAGACCTTAGTGTTCTGGTTGGCTACATACAGTAGTTATGATGGTGGAACAGACCTTAGTGTTCTGGTTGGCTACATACAGTAGTTATGATGGAACAGACCTTAGTGTTCTGGTTGGCTACATACAGTAGTTATGATGGTGGAACAGACCTTAGTGTTCTGGTTGGCTACATACAGTAGTTATGGTGGAACAGACCTTAGTGTTCTGGTTGGCTACATAGAGTTGTTATGATGGTGGAACAGACCTTAGTGTTCTGGTTGGCTACAAACAGTAGTTATGATGGTGGAACAGACCTTAGTGTTCTGGTTGGCTACATACAGTAGTTATGATGGAACAGACCTTAGTGTTCTGGTTGGCTACATACAGTAGTTATGATGGTGGAACAGACCTTAGTGTTCTGGTTGGCTACATACAGTAGTTATGATGGAACAGACCTTAGTGTTCTGGTTGGCTACATACAGTAGTTATGATGGTGGAACAGACCTTAGTGTTCTGGTTGGCTACATACAGTAGTTATGGTGGAACAGACCTTAGTGTTCTGGTTGGCTACATACAGTAGCTATGGTGGAACAGAGTAATGTATTTTCTCATGCTATGTTGGGTCATGAGAAAATGATCCAAAGAAGGTTCTTACTGTATGCATCATGCATGTGTTATTACATGTTCCAATGCAAATGGACAGTGTCTTTTTCTATTGTTGTCCACAATTAATTTACAGAGGCAGGGGGTTGGTCAGTAGTTCAGACAACAGGTCCACTTCCTGTAAAGACCAGGGCCAGATTAATGCAGGGGTTTACCAGGGCTGAAGGCCTTGGGCCCAGGCCCGTTTAATGCCCAAGAGGCAGCAAAAAATAAATAAAGGAAATATATTATATATACATATACAGTATATACAGTATATATATATTATACAGTACATTCAGAAAATATTCACACCCCTTGACTTTTTCCACATTTTGTTACGTTACAGCCTTATTCTAAAATGCGTTAAATCATTTTTTCCCCCTCATCAATCTACACACAATACCCAATAATCATTTTTGGAAATGTATTACAAATAGAAAACTGAAATATCACATTTACTTAAGTATTCAGACCCTTGAATCTGTACTTTGTTGAAGCACCTTTGGCAGCGATTACAGCCTCGAGTCTTCTTGGGTATGATGCTACAAGGTTGGCATAGGACACAATAGACTGGGGCGAAGGTTCACCTTCCGACAGGACAACGACCCTAAGCACACAGACAAGACAACGCAGGATTGGCTTCGGGACAAGTCTCTGAATGTCCTTGAGTGGCCCAGCCAGAGCCCGGACTTGAACCCGATTGAACATCTTTGGAGAGACCTGAAAACAGCAGCAACGCTACGCATCCAATCAAAGGCACTGTACGTACAGTACCAGTCAAAAGTTTGGACACACCTACTCATTCAAGGATATTTCTTTATTATTACTATTTTCTACATTGTAGAATAATAGTGAACATATCAAAACTATGAAATAACACATATGGAATCATGTAGTAACCAAAAAAGTGTTAAGCAAATCAAAATATACTTTATATTTGAGATTCTTCAAAGTAGTAACCCTTTGCCTTGATGACAGCTTTGCACACTCTTGGCATTCTCTCAACCAGCTTCACCTGGAATGCTTTTCCAACAGTCTTGAAGGAGTTCCCACATATGCTGAGCACTTGTTGGCTTTTCTTTCACTCTGTGGTCCAACTCGTCCCAAACCACTCGGGCTAAAACAGCGATGGAGGTCGCTTTTTGACGAGAAATGGACATTCAATTCTCTGTCAACAGCACTGGTGGACATTCATGCAGTCAGTTCGACATTTGCACGCTCCCTCAAAACTTGGTCTCCTCTATTTATCCAATTTGAGAAATGTACTTTTATAGGATTGCATAAGTTGCTATATCTTTATACTGACTGTCCAAGATCCTTTTCCTTAAGGTTTATCAATATTTACTCTAAACTCTATAGTGCTGTGTTGAAATCAGTAAGAACGTATAAGTATGATGGTCTAAGAGCAATCATGTCTTCTGTGTGTTAAAACCAAACCATTCCCCTGATCCCTATTCATGTACAGTATGTTACACCAAAACCATCCCTCCAATCTGAATTCATGTCCCCTGTGGGTTACATCCAAACCCTCTCTCCTTCTCGCTTGTCTTGAAATGTAATCAATCACATTTTTTATAAAGACCTTTTTACATCAGCAGATGTCACAAAGTGCTGTACAGAAACCCAGCCTAAGAGCAAGTAATGTAGATGTCTTTTATGAGGATGGCAGGATGGTTGACAATTTGACCCCCCATGGCTCTTCTTCGTGGCGTAGCGTCTTGATAAACAGTTTGAGGGCTGTCTTAGAGGCTCCATACGCTGCTAGGCAGGGGAAGACATGTAGATAAGATGTGAGATAACTACACTAACTACTTCCCACACCAACTGATTGCCTTTTTGAAAATTCATTATGTACATGGTTCTGTTTATGATTATCCTGATAGGGTTGGGCCCATGTATGATAACTAGACAGCAACCAAGATATTGTTTCAACAATATTATCGTCCACCAATAACCGATATTCAATAAATAGGATGAAAATGGGGAAACTCATGCTGATCTGACCACGTGCGGTCATTCTCACGACTGGGGGTGGGGTCACATTGATATTTAAATTCTTATGGGGCCCCTGATTAGTTTATCAATACCGTTCAATACCGTTCTTCCAATCACATGCTTGCTTTTCTAATTGATATGAGTCTATAAAAGCGTTGGATGAACAGTTGAATCAGTTTGGGAGAAGACTGTGTGGTTGGTACCTTTACAGTAATTTTTACATTGAAGTAGCTAATGCTAACACTTTTTTTATTCAACAGTGGGCATAAAATGCAAATGGTGTAGCTAATGGTGTAATTACCTTGACATGCTTTTCAGATAGTGACTAGACAGAAGCCACTGAGTCTTCTTTATTCTAAATGGAAAAGTAAAATAAGTACAAACTAACCAAACTAATTTATAAGGTAAAAACCGGTTGCTAGCCAGTCCGCAGAACACACTGTTGCTTCTCAGCATAGGCAGCTATCTATTGCTACTTTTTGTTTCAGCACCTTTCCCGATCTGTCTCCCCTTTTCCCGGGAACAGCTATATGCATATACGCATATGTTAGTCGTAGCAACAGTAACTATGGGGTGGAGTTGTGTAAGAAAAGCATCGAATAAGCATCCAAAACGTTTGTTTGTGAAGCAGATCTGCGCGACATTCGGTAGGCAGTCAGATCTGGCACTAACACCAACAGACAGACAGACAGACACGGAGAGGGATAGAGGGAGGTAGCGTTAGGTATCTCTGCCCAACAATACATCTAATTGATTGATTGTTGTTATTTAGAAGTCTTAAAAGCAGGGGCACAACTATCACTGAGGACAGACATGTCCCGCCCACATTCTAAAATTGCATTTTGGCTGCTACTGCTTGAGCAGAGGTGAGACGATGATTTAGACTCATCAAATAAAAGAAATGTATATACACACTGAAATATTTTATTCAAGTAAAGTAATCTGAATAAAGGATGGTTTATTAATAAGTGATATGCAGTAATGGGCAGTCACTACCATCATTGGGATTTTATTAATGAAATAATAGTCATTATCATATATATGATACTAAAAACAAATATGTAATATACACAACCAAAATATAAAGTCATGTGAATAAATTAAGGTTAGAGCCTAATAAGTGCTAGTAATAAAAATAGTAATTATTACTAGCACTGGGCAGTCACTAACATCAATTTTTGTTTTCTGTGATGTTACATCATTTAACCCACATAATACATTTACTGTAAAAAATAATAATAATCAAAATCGAAACTGAAAACGGTGATTTTTTTTTTCAACTAACCAAAACCGACCTCAAATGGCACCCTACCAGCCAGCATCGCCACGACATCGCCTGCAAGCGTGATTATGATCGTATTGATGGAGTGATTGACATACAGTCATACTTTCCCTTCTCCAATTTAGCTGTAGACTGATGGGTTGTCGTGGAGAGTTCCCCATAGAAACAGCCCATCTCCTTGACGATGGACAAGGGGGCATCTGTCGCTGTCGCTATGGTTATGCAGCCCATTATATTATTCTAAGAGTTGAGAGCCGAGCCAGAGAGAGGATACATTCCTGGACTAATACAGCCACACTCTGGGTATCTACACTAGGAGACAAATTGGATCCTCAACTGCTTCCCCTCCTCAAATCCTAATCTCAACCATCAGAGGGAAAAACGTCTAACTGGCCATAGATCAGTGTGTAGGAACAACTTCATCCTACTCTGTCATCCTTTTCCTTACGATCTACAAGGACATTTACATCTAGGTCATATTATTGACATACAGTACTCTCTTATCCAGAGCAACTTATAACATGTACACTACAAGAAGGAAGGAATATTGTTCATTGTAACAATTACAGCTTTAGAATAAAGAGTACGATTTAAAACACTACCCCTCTCCTCTCCCCCTTTCCCCCCACACTTCACCCCCATCCCATCTCAGCTGTCCCGCAATGTGCTGCTGCTTGTCATTGAGGAAAAGTGGAACACTGTTGGCAATAACCAGACCACACACACACATGCACCCAAACACACACACTTAACATATTTTACTGTGGATATTCAAAGTGAAGAGGTCTGTTTTGACAACAGTGACAATGCCTGTCAAAATGTCCAACCAGGATATGATGACTACTCAGACTACTCATCAGTCAAACAGAGCTGTGACTGAGTCTCAGGGCTTGTGTGCTGAATTCCAAAGATAAACTAATATAGAACAACTGCAGACCAGAAGTAAACATTGTGGACCCCCTGGTGACTGTACCTCACTGTTCCCCTTCACTTCTAAATGCAGAGAGGGGACTTTCCCCAACCTGGGGGGTGTTGGGGGAGTATACGGCTGGCACACACAAGTTCTCAGGTTCTGCTGAAAATGAGGTGGGGAGGTGTGTGAGTGTGTATGTGTAGGACAGATTTGGGGGAGGGGGGGGGGGGGGTTATGAGTGACTCTAACACACTGCTGCCCCCCTCTTACTGAGACCCACACAGGCATCTTTGTACTCCTTCCACCATCAGTGACCATCCATCACTGGCTAACCTGACAGCCCCCCCCCCCACACACACACACAAGCCTGCCCTCAACTGTAGTAAAATGACCCTCTACCCTGTCCCAGACCACTACCCAAACTAACCCTGTCCAAGACCACCACTACCCAACCTAGCCCTGTCCCAGATCACTACCCAACCTAGGCCTGTCCCAGATCACTACCCAACCTAGGCCTGTCCCAGATCACTACCCAACCTAGCCCTGTCCCAGATCACTACCCAACCTAGGCCTGTCCCAGATCACTACCCAAACTAACCCTGTCCCAGACCACTACCCAAACTAACCCTGTCCCAGACCACTACCCAAACTAACCCTGTCCAAGACCACCACTACCCAACCTAGCCCTGTCCCAGACCACTACCCAACCTAGGCCTGTCCCAGACCACTACGCAACCTAGCCCTGCCCCAGACCATTACCCATCCTAGCACTGCGCCAGACCATTACCCAAACGATCCCTGTCCAAGACCACCATTACCCAACCCAGCCCTGTCCCAGACCATTACCCAACCTAGCCCTGTCCCAGACCATTACCCAACCTAGCCCTGTCCCAGACCATTACCCAACCTAGCCCTGTCCCAGACCACTACCCAACCTAGCCCTGCCCAAGACCACTACCCAACCTAGCCCTGCCCCAGACCATTACCCAAACGATCCCTGTCCAAGACCACCATTACCCAACCCAGCCCTGTCCCAGACCATTACCCAACCTAGCCCTGTCCCAGACCATTACCCAACCTAGCCCTGTCCCAGACCATTACCCAACCTAGCCCTGTCCCAGACCACTACCCAACCTAACCCTGCCCAAGACCACTACCCATCCTAGCCCTGCCCCAGACCATTACCCAACCTAGCCCTGCCCCAGACCATTACCCAAACAATCCCTGTCCAAGACCACCATTACCCAACCTAGCCCTGTCCAAGACCACCATTACCCAACCTAGCCCTGCCCAAGACCATTACCCAACCTAGCCCTGCCCCAGACCATTACACAAACGATCCCTGTCCAAGACCACCATTACCCAACCTAGCCCTGTCCCAGACCACTACCCAACCTAGCCCTGCCCAAGACCACTACCCAACCTAGCCCTGCCCCAGACCATTACCCATCCTAGCCTTGTCCCAGACCATTACCCAACCTAGCGCTGTCCCAGACCACTACCCAACCCAGCCCTGTCCCAGACCATTACCCAACCTAGCCCTGTCCCAGACCATTACCCAACCCAGCCCTGTCCCAGACCTCTAGCAAACCCAGCCCTGTCCCAGACCATTACCCAACCTAGCCCTGTCCCAGACCATTACCCAACCTAGCCCTGTCCCAGACCACTACCCAACCTAGCCCTGCCCAAGACCATTACCCAACCTAGCCCTGCCCCAGACCATTACACAAACGATCCCTGTCCAAGACCACCATTACCAAAACTTGGCCCTGCCCCAGACCATTACCCAACCTAGCCCTGTTCCAGACCACTACCCAACCCAGCCCTGTCCCAGACCATTACCCAACCTAGCCCTGTCCAAGACCACCATTACCCAACCTAGCCCTGTCCCAGACCACTACCCAACCCAGCCCTGCCCAAGACCACTACCCAACCTAGCCCTGCCCCAGACCATTACCCAACCTAGCCCTGTCCCAGACCATTACCCAACCTAGCCCTGCCCCAGACCATTACCCAAACAATCCCTGTCCAAGACCACCATTACCCAACCTAGCCCTGTCCCAGACCATTACCCAACCTAGCCCTGCCCAAGACCACTACCCAACCTAGCCCTGTCCCAGACCACTACCCAACCCAGCCCTGTCCCAGACCACTACCCAACCTAGCCCTGTCCCAGACCACTACCCAACCTAGCCCTGTCCCAGACCATTACCCAACCTAGCCCTGTCCCAGACCACTACCCAACCTAGCCCTGTCCCAGACCATTACCCAACCCAGCCCTGTCCCAGACCATTACCCAACCCAGCCCTGTCCCAGACCACTACCCAACCTAGCCCTGTCCCAGACCATTACCCAACCCAGCCCTGTCCCAGACCACTACCCAACCCAGCCCTGTCCCAGACCACTACCCAACCTAGCCCTGTCCCAGACCACTACCCAACCTAGCCCTGTCCCAGACCATTACCCAACCTAGCCCTGTCCCAGACCATTACCCAACCTAGCCCTGTCCCAGACCACTACCCAACCTAGCCCTGTCCCAGACCACTACCCAACCTAGCCCTGTCCCAGACCATTACCCAACCCAGCCCTGTCCCAGACCATTACCCAACCCAGCCCTGTCCCAGACCATTACCCAACCTAGCACTGCCCTAGACCATTACCCAACCTAGCCCTGCCCCAGACCATTACCCATCCTAGCCCTGCCCAAGACCACTACCCAACCTAGCCCTGCCCCAGACCATTACCCAACCTAGCCCTGTCCAAGACCATTACCCAACCTAGCCCTGCCCAAGACCACTACCCAACCTAGCCCTGCCCCAGACCATTACCCAACCTAGCCCTGCCCCAGACCATTACCCATCCTAGCCCTGTCCCAGACCATTACCCAACCTAGCCCTGCCCCAGACCATTACCCAACCTAGCCCTGTCCCAGACCTCTAGCCAACCTAGCCCTGCCCCAGACCATTACCCAACCTAGCCCTGTCCCAGACCTCTAGCCAACCTAGCCCTGTCCCAGACCTCTAGCCAACCTAGCCCTGTCCCAGACCTCTAGCCAACCTAGCCCTGCCCCAGACCTCTAGCCAACCTAGCCCTGCCCCAGACCATTACCCAACATAGTCCTGTCCCAGACCATTACCCAACCCGGCCCTGTCCCAGACCATTACCCAACCTAGCCCTGTCCCAGACCTCTAGCCAACCTAGCCCTGTCCCAGACCACTACCCAACCTAGCCCTGCCCAAGACCACTACCCAACCTAGCCCTGCCCCAGACCATTACCCAAACGATCCCTGTCCAAGACCACCATTACCCAACCCAGCCCTGTCCCAGACCATTACCCAACCTAGCCCTGTCCCAGACCATTACCCAACCTAGCCCTGTCCCAGACCATTACCCAACCTAGCCCTGTCCCAGACCACTACCCAACCTAGCCCTGCCCAAGACCACTACCCATCCTAGCCCTGCCCCAGACCATTACCCAACCTAGCCCTGCCCCAGACCATTACCCAAACAATCCCTGTCCAAGACCACCATTACCCAACCTAGCCCTGTCCAAGACCACCATTACCCAACCTAGCCCTGCCCAAGACCATTACCCAACCTAGCCCTGCCCCAGACCATTACACAAACGATCCCTGTCCAAGACCACCATTACCCAACCTAGCCCTGTCCCAGACCACTACCCAACCTAGCCCTGCCCAAGACCACTACCCAACCTAGCCCTGCCCCAGACCATTACCCATCCTAGCCTTGTCCCAGACCATTACCCAACCTAGCGCTGTCCCAGACCACTACCCAACCCAGCCCTGTCCCAGACCATTACCCAACCTAGCCCTGTCCCAGACCATTACCCAACCCAGCCCTGTCCCAGACCTCTAGCCAACCCAGCCCTGTCCCAGACCATTACCCAACCTAGCCCTGTCCCAGACCATTACCCAACCTAGCCCTGTCCCAGACCACTACCCAACCTAGCCCTGCCCAAGACCATTACCCAACCTAGCCCTGCCCCAGACCATTACACAAACGATCCCTGTCCAAGACCACCATTACCAAAACTTGGCCCTGCCCCAGACCATTACCCAACCTAGCCCTGTTCCAGACCACTACCCAACCCAGCCCTGTCCCAGACCATTACCCAACCTAGCCCTGTCCAAGACCACCATTACCCAACCTAGCCCTGTCCCAGACCACTACCCAACCCAGCCCTGCCCAAGACCACTACCCAACCTAGCCCTGCCCCAGACCATTACCCAACCTAGCCCTGTCCCAGACCATTACCCAACCTAGCCCTGCCCCAGACCATTACCCAAACAATCCCTGTCCAAGACCACCATTACCCAACCTAGCCCTGTCCCAGACCATTACCCAACCTAGCCCTGCCCAAGACCACTACCCAACCTAGCCCTGTCCCAGACCACTACCCAACCCAGCCCTGTCCCAGACCACTACCCAACCTAGCCCTGTCCCAGACCACTACCCAACCTAGCCCTGTCCCAGACCATTACCCAACCTAGCCCTGTCCCAGACCACTACCCAACCTAGCCCTGTCCCAGACCATTACCCAACCCAGCCCTGTCCCAGACCATTACCCAACCCAGCCCTGTCCCAGACCACTACCCAACCTAGCCCTGTCCCAGACCATTACCCAACCCAGCCCTGTCCCAGACCACTACCCAACCCAGCCCTGTCCCAGACCACTACCCAACCTAGCCCTGTCCCAGACCACTACCCAACCTAGCCCTGTCCCAGACCATTACCCAACCTAGCCCTGTCCCAGACCATTACCCAACCTAGCCCTGTCCCAGACCACTACCCAACCTAGCCCTGTCCCAGACCACTACCCAACCTAGCCCTGTCCCAGACCATTACCCAACCCAGCCCTGTCCCAGACCATTACCCAACCCAGCCCTGTCCCAGACCATTACCCAACCTAGCACTGCCCCAGACCATTACCCAACCTAGCCCTGCCCCAGACCATTACCCATCCTAGCCCTGCCCAAGACCACTACCCAACCTAGCCCTGCCCCAGACCATTACCCAACCTAGCCCTGTCCAAGACCATTACCCAACCTAGCCCTGCCCAAGACCACTACCCAACCTAGCCCTGCCCCAGACCATTACCCAACCTAGCCCTGCCCCAGACCATTACCCATCCTAGCCCTGTCCCAGACCATTACCCAACCTAGCCCTGCCCCAGACCATTACCCAACCTAGCCCTGTCCCAGACCTCTAGCCAACCTAGCCCTGCCCCAGACCATTACCCAACCTAGCCCTGTCCCAGACCTCTAGCCAACCTAGCCCTGTCCCAGACCTCTAGCCAACCTAGCCCTGTCCCAGACCTCTAGCCAACCTAGCCCTGCCCCAGACCATTACCCAACATAGTCCTGTCCCAGACCATTACCCAACCCGGCCCTGTCCCAGACCATTACCCAACCTAGCCCTGTCCCAGACCTCTAGCCAACCTAGCTCTGTCCCAGACCTCTAGCCAACCCCACCCTGTCCCAGACCTCTAGCCAACCTAGCCCTAGTGAACCCTACGCTGAACTATAGCACTACCAACCTTGACCACTACCCCAACACAACTCTGCCTCAACCAACAACACATTCTGCAGGCATCGGAACACATTTTACAGCATGTCAGTGATCTATGAAAAAATCGGATAGGTGCCTAATTCCATGAGAGACAGACCACTACAGGGTCTTATAGACCTGTCTGGTGGTCAATGAGAGGGACAGACAGATAAACAGACAGGGCTATGATAGGGACAGACAGGGCTATGAGAGACAGACAGGGCTATGAGAGGGACAGACAGAGAAACAGACAGGGCTATGAGAGAGACAGACAGGGCTATGATAGGGACAGACAGGGCTATGAGAGAGACAGACAGAGAAACAGACAGGGCTATGAGAGAGACAGACAGGGCTATGATAGGGACAGACAGGGCTATGAGAGAGACAGACAGAGAAACAGACAGGGCTATGAGAGAGACAGACAGGGCTATGAGAGAGACAGACAGAGAAACAGACAGATCTATGAGAGAGACAGACAGGGATATGAGAGAGACAGACAGGGCTATGAGAGAGACAGACAGGGCTATGAGAGGGACAGACAGAGAAACAGACAGGGCTATGAGAGAGACAGACAGGGCTATGATAGGGACAGACAGGGCTATGAGAGAGACAGACAGGGCTATGAGAGGGACAGACAGAGAAACAGACAGGGCTATGAGAGAGACAGACAGGGCTATGATAGGGACAGACAGGGCTATGAGAGAGACAGACAGAGAAACAGACAGGGCTATGAGAGAGACAGACAGGGCTATGAGAGAGACAGACAGAGAAACAGACAGGGCTATTAGAGAGACAGACAGGGCTATGAGAGACAGACAGAGAAACAGACAGGGCTATGAGAGGGACAGACAGGGATATGAGAGAGACAGACAGGGCTATGAGAGGGACAGACAGAGAAACAGACAGGGCTATTAGAGAGACAGACAGGGCTATGAGAGACAGACAGAGAAACAGACAGGGCTATGAGAGGGACAGACAGGGATATGAGAGAGACAGACAGGGCTATGAGAGGGACAGACAGAGAAACAGACAGGGCTATGAGAGAGACAGACAGGGCTATGATAGGGACATACAGGGCTATGAGAGAGACAGACAGAGAAACAGACAGGGCTATGAGAGAGACAGACAGGGCTATGAGAGAGACAGACAGGGCTATTAGAGAGACAGACAGGGCTATGAGAGACAGACAGGGCTATGAGAGGGACAGACAGAGAAACAAACAGGGCTATGAGAGAGACATACATGGCTATGATAGGGACGGACAGGGCTATGAGAGAGACAAACAGGGCTATGATAGGGACAGACAGGGTTATGAGAGAGACAGACAGGGTATAATAGGGACAGACAGGGCTATAGTATAGACAAACAAGGCTATGAGAGGAATAGACAGGACTGTGACAGAAAGGTTTAATGGCCACCTAAAAGTATTGGAAGTGTCCCCATGCCAGGTTGCCTGGACAACCACTGCAGTGTCAGGACCAGTAGATAAGCCTGTGTAGTTGATGGTGCATCCGAACAGAAGGAAGCCTGTCAGAATTAGCCTGTGAGCTATGAGGTGAGACGAGTCTTGAGGGATTAGCGACAGGCAGCTAGGCTAACACTCTGTCCAGGGTCAGGACAACCAAGGCCATCACAAATATCTTACCTGATGTGACTCTCACTGTTAAGACACATACCAGGCAATGTACAGACTGTACAGACTGTACCAGACAGTGGAGAATAGGCCCACAGTCACTTAGGGGTGTCCAGTTATGTGTCTCCATCCATTCTCTTGGGCTTAAAGCCAAATAATAAGGCTTAAATAATAAGCCAAATACTCTCTTGGATGTGGAAAACATGTGGAGATTTAACTCCATGTCCCCATGAACTTCATAGAGATAAAACATCAGTCAAACATATCCATACTGAAAATCTTCATACCTTATTTTCAGAATGAATCAAAATAACTTTCTTTCAATTAATAACTTCAACAAAAGCTGCTGTGATACTTTCTGTCATCAAGTATGGGGATTTGAGAGTGGAGGTGACAGCTGTGTGTAGACTGTATGGTAGGGGACTTCAGGTATGATGTCGTGGAGGGGGACGTGAGGCAGGGAGTAGCTCACTAAGGCAGCCATCTTTGATCCCATGGTCAGATCTGAGGTAATTAGACCAATTTCCATGGCAACCAGATCACATTCCATTATCTACTACGCCATTGGCCGACGCTTTACCTTGCACACATGCACACACACACGCACACACACGCGAGTGAGCACATAGACATAGCTTCCTATGCACACATATACACACAAACACACACACACACACACGTACATACACACATACACACGGTCCTGAAGCCCTGGAGAGCAGGGCCCAACAGAGATGTGAAGTTTAGATGTGCAGCAACAGCTAAACGCCGTGTCAGGTTTCTCTGGGCTCGTGCTAAATTTAACCCTCTGATCCTGCAGCAGTCAGAGGGTTTAAATGCCAACCTGCAGTTGCTGCTCCACACCAGTTGTTCTCCACACATCTTCCTCTCTCCACTAACCCAGGCCAGAAGTGGGAGAGGCTCACTCACACACTCCCTCCAACACACTCAGACCTAACACCCCTATAGAACACACACAGTAGAGCCCAGAGGAACCAAACCAGAGTCTTAGTCCCCTAAACTTCAGCGTCGACCAGTATGGAGCTTTTCGAGACCAACCCCTACTTCTTCCCCGACCAACGCTTCTACGAAGGGGGGGACAACTTCTACCAGTCCCGGCTGCCGGGTGGGTATGACCAGGGGGGCTACCAGGAGCGCGGGGGTTCCATGATGGGGCTTTGTGGGGGTCTATCCGGGGGGGTTGGGGTAGGGTTGGGTGGAGGTATGGAGGACAAGGCAACCCCCTCTGGTCTCTCCCCCCACCCGGAGCCCCACTGCCCCGGCCAGTGCCTACCTTGGGCCTGCAAGCTGTGCAAACGCAAGACTGTGACCATGGACCGACGAAAAGCGGCCACAATGCGTGAGAAGAGGAGGCTGAAGAAGGTGAACGAGGCATTCGAAGCCCTGAAGAGGAGCACCCTGATGAACCCCAACCAGAGGCTGCCCAAGGTGGAGATCCTGAGGAGTGCCATCCAGTACATTGAGAGGCTGCAGGCACTTGTCTCCTCCCTCAACCAGCAGGAGAACGACCAGGGAACACAGGGCTTACACTACCGCACCGGACCTGCCCAACCCAGGGTGAGTAGGAGACAGGAATGGAGGGAGGAAGAGATGGATGGAGTGAGGGATGAAAGAACCACACCAACCTACAGTAGAGGACTGGGAGAAAGAGCAAGGTAGAAGGGAAGAGAGAGGGATGGAGGGAGGGAGGTTAACAGAGATAAATGAGGATGGGAGTGGTTGAGGTAGAAGAGAAAGAATATGAGGAAAAGGCTAAATGAGAGAAAAGATGTGAATAAAGTGAGAGAGGGAATGACACAGTAGAAGAGAGAGGCGTCAAAGAGGGAGAGGCAGACTGGAGAGGGATGAAGGGAATGAGGAGTGAAGAAAGAGGGACCAGAGAGACTTGGAAACAGATGCAAATGACATGGATGGGGATAATCGCCCCCAACATTTAGGAAATAATGTAATTTTAGTACATGTAGGCCTACAGGTATTAACAGTGCTTTAGGTAAGGCAGGTGTGGCGGTTGGGTGTAAGGTGTTAGGTGTAAAGGCTTTTATATGTCTGTGTGTGCTAGTGTGAGTCTGGTAGGAGGGTAGGTCTATGTCTGTGTGTGCTAGTGTGAGTCTGGTAGGAGGGTAGGTCTATGTCTGTGTGTGCTATCTGGTAGGAGGGTAGGTCTATGTCTGGTGAGTAAACTCTGATATATGGTGTTCGCCTCTCGTAGAATACAAGGTTTCAACAGAACAGTTCCAGAACAGAGCTCTTACATTCATTGACAGTTGTCATAGACAAGTACCGCGGACAGAGCCCTCATCAAACCATCCACTAACAACACAGACAGAACAGCACTTAGAAGTATATTGAAACATTTCACCCTGACGTGCGTGAATTCCCTTGGGAGTGCTGCTAGCGCTATTGTTTTAAGAGACATGCTACATACATTATTTTTATGCCTCATAAGTACTTCAAACACAGCACTCACCTAATCTTGATTTACTTTCATCTTAACCTACCAGCTTTCAGAAAGTTGAAATGGATAATGTGTTATGACACAGTAGTACAATCAATTATTCATAAAGTAATTGATGAAGCTGTGTGTGTAGTGAGTGGAGTTGTGGGTAGCGTAGTGTGTTTGTTTCACTTGGTAGAGCATGGCGCTTGCAATGCCAGGGTTGTGGGTTCGATTCCCACGGGGGACCAGTACGAAAGAATATGAAAATGTATGCACTCACTACTGTACCGTCTGCTAAATTACAATAAAAAAACACATTTGTTTGATGAATCATTGAAAAAGAGACAGGCAACACCAGACAAAGATTATCAATAGTAGTGTGTGTTTGTCGTTGTGAGTAGCGTAGTGTGTGTGTATATTTGTGAATGAGATAATGTGTGTGTCACTGGCATCGTCTGTGTGGGGTGGGGCGTGACGTGTCATATAAAGCGGGGTGACTGACTGTGCCTTGTCTCCATGGTAACAGGTGTCGTCGTCGAGTGAGCAGGGATCAGGCAGCACCTGCTGTAGTAGCCCAGAGTGGAGCAACACCTCAGACCACTGTACCCAGAGCTACAGCAACGAGGGTAACACACACTGTATTACATTTCAGCAATGCACCCTGAACTTGTTGAAAATGTTAGCTATTTTGACGCTCTCTCTGTCTCTCTCTAGACCTCCTGAGTGCAGACTCTCCAGAGCAGACTAACCTGCGCTCTCTGACGTCCATCGTGGACAGCATCACAGCAGCAGAGGGGGCTCCGGTGGCCTACCCTGTACCTGTGGACATTCCCAAATAAACCCAGAGCAGCATCCATACATGTGTGCTGTTAACAGGTCCAATACATCACAAAACCATATTTTTTTAACTCCCTTCCATGAGGAGGTAGTCACTGATGTGATATAACTGGATAGGTGAAAGCTATGCAGCGAAACCTACTGTACATTCCACCTATCCAAGCATGTTAGATCAGTGACTACTTCAATGAAGGGAAGAAAGAAGGACAGGCCCTGTGTGTCCCAGCTAGGTACAAGCTAGCACTTGGATACCACACAGCACCATACACACCAACATAGGCCAGGAGGTTTTTCCTAGTCAGGTCATATGAGCAGGACTAACTCCTGGCCCTAACCTAAAGCCCTCACACCTCTTCAAGGCCCGAGGCCTTATTCCCTACCTAACAAACCCTGTGGTCCACGTCTCCCTACCAGTAGGTTACAGGTCAGATCCTAACCTGAGAACCCACCGACATCAATCTATGCATGTTTTAGGACAAAAATCCAGTTACCTGTGTGGATCTCAAGTTAGAACTGAGTGCCACTGGAAAGGAGCAATGAGAATTATGGTTTTCTGTTCTGACTTAATGCAGAAAATATATGTTTCCTCCTTTTCTAAATCTTTCCCTGATCTATCTTGCATTCTGTTTGCGTGTGTTATGCTTAAAAACATGAGTTTATTATTTGTGGGGCCAATATGTACCATGGCAGGTTTGACCAATGCATCTGCTTAATTTAAACTGCTAATGAATGCTCGTGATGTAAATACGTTCCGTTTTCTACAGAGTGGTTTTGCTATTTTATTTTCTATTTTTTTGCTAACTTATTTTTGAGTTTTATAATAAAGATTGTTGTGTATTTGTAGATGTCCCAAGAAGTGATGTTTCTGTCTAAACTTGCATTAAAGAACATTTTCAGTACTTGGCCGCAGTTAACGTCTAAACATGCACGCACATACTTGCATGTCAAACATCACCTCAAAATGAACACACAACATCAACACTTATCTTGAAAAAAAAACAGCTTTACTTATGTCTATAGTGTCATAATTACAATACACTTTTTAAATAGCCAAATAATAACATCTTGATTTGTCAGCATCATTTCACACCTGGAATAAATACACACACAGTACTCATAGCTGCCACAGTAACACATTACACCTTTTAGACACCTTTAAAACATTGGCTGTAAAATAAAAAAGAAATACACCCATCCAACACTTCACTAGTTCACTGATAGAGCTCTCTCATTGGAGGAGAGGAGGTCATACACACAACACTTGCTAGTGCTCAGGCAGCATCATTGGCCACTTTCACATCCCCATGGCAACTGGACAGGAAGGGGGCGGCAGGGGAAAAGTCCATATATGGCATCATCACTGTCTCTGTCAGGTGTCCTGTTTGTGAGGATTTCGTTTGGCTGATGCCTAGCAGCAATTTACTGTTTGATTTGAAACGAAGTAGAGAAAAACAACACAATCCATCCATGGAGGTTAGTCTAGGGTTTGGCTTTCATAACATGCTGTTTCCCTTAAGTCTCAAATATTGGAGCCTATTGCTTTCATTTACACACACGCTCATCCTGTATCCTCTCATATCTACAGGATCACCTACTCTACTCATGGTAGCTACATCAGTGTCAAATAGAGGAAGGAAACAAGTGGAGATAGGAAAGGTCAGGAGGAAAGGAGATGGGGAAGGAGGAAAGGAGATATGAAAAGAGAGAAGGAAAGTAGGGGATAAAAGGCAGGAAAGGTAACTGAACCGTTTAGGTCTGGACCCAAGAACCTGTGGCTGAGAATCATAGTAGTAGTATCACATAGAGTAACAGACCCCTGCTTAGTGAGTCCTTCATATAACTCCAGACACTGACAGCATATAAGACACACAGAGGTCCAACACACAAATAGAACAGTCACCACCGAATACAGGGCATTGGGTTTCATACAGCAATGATATTATAATATTCTCCATATATAATTCCAATATATATATTTATATATATTTATATAAAAAAACATATGTCATCCATTTTATTTACAGAGAGAGACAATAAATGATTAATACCTTGCATAACCGAGGGGACGATGTGTAGGTGGAAAACACCCAGGAGCTAGAGTAGAGTTAGACTAGAACCCACAAATTAGCAATTAGGTCTAGAACCCACAGATTCGGAATTAGGAGTAGAACCCACAGAGTAGGAATTAGGACTAGAACTCACAGATTCGGAATTAGGACTAGAACCCACAGAGTAGGAATTAGGACTAGAACCCACAGAGTAGGAATTAGGACTAGAACCCACAGATTCGGAATTAGGACTAGAACCCACAGATAAAGAATTAGGACTAGAACCGACAGATTCGGAATTAGGACTAGAACCCACAGAGTAGGAATTAGGACTAGAACCCACAGATTCGGAATTAGGACTAGAACCCACAGATAAAGAATTAGGACTAGAACCGACAGATTAGGAATTAGGACTATGCAGGAGCACGACACCACAACAACAAGGCTACTGGGGGTACTGGGTTTACTGGGAATAGAGACTGGCCGAGTCTCCTTTACAGCAGCGAGTGTGGCCAATGAGCACGCTCAGAGTTCAAAGGTCAAAAAGTCAGAGGTCACCTCCGTATTGCACGTGTCCCACGGAGAAGGTGAGAGGTGACGCTGGATACAGGTCCCTTAACGTCAAGATCTCTCCCAAATTTGGCATGTCACTCTCGAAAGGCCGCAAGCATGTGTCCATACAGGTCATGGGAATAAACTGAAAGAGATACAATGAAAGACAGAAGGAGAAAGCGAGGGAGAGAAAGAAAGAGGGAGAGAGAGGGTTGGTAACTGGGGTGGAACTAGCATGAGGTTTCCCTAATCCCTTTGTTAGCATTGCTCAGTCAGGAATAGGCTAATGGTCCTAGCCATTTGTTGGCATTGCTAGGATGTCTTACCTGTTAACGTTAGCTCCTGTTAGTAAGTGGAGTGGAGTTAGCATGAGTACGTCCGTACAGCAGAGGGGTCGAGTCTCTGGGGAGCCGGGGGAGGAGCTAGACAGTGTGTGGCAGAAGTGGGCGTGGCCGAGCGGGACAGAGAGGAGACAGCGTGCAGTGAGACACACGCATGAATGCCCTCACACACATCAAGCGTTAAGATGAAATCATTTTGTGGCTGTTATTGTTAGGGCTTGCATTATCAGTGAATCGCAAAACACACTCACATCACATCCACACGACTGCAATTCATTTAACTACAAACTCACAGTACCCCTTTCCAAACACACACACCTTCTGGTTGCAGCTGTTTCTTGGGCACCAGGGCCATGGACGGGGGCATGGACATGGAGGGCATACGGAACCCAGCGGGCAGTGTTTCCATGGAGCCCGCCATCATGCCCATCCCCCCCCCCCCCTCCCGTGCTCGGAAACGCTTACGCCACGATGGAGAGCGGCGGAACGTCTTATCATCCCCACTCTACAGAGAGAGAGAGAGAGAGAGAGAGAGAGAGAGAGAGAGAGAGAGAGAGAGAGAGAGAGAGAGAGAGAGAGAGTAAGTAAGTAAGTAAACAAACAGCCATGTAAAAGCAATCAATATGGTTATTAAGAAACAGATTCCATATTTCACAGGAAGACGGCAAAACTGAAACACTTATGGGTCCATTATTTCCTTGTTACTCACCTCCTCCAGTCTGCGGTCAGTGCCCAGGGCCAGGACGTTGTTGAACTCTCTCTCCAGAACCTGCCGAGCCTGGCGCACACACACACAGCATATAGATATACAGCATTTATACAACGGGTGGGTCTAATCCTGAATGCTGATTGGTTAATAGTGCATTCCAGCGGTGTCTTATCCACAAGTTACCACCGGCTAAATCTATGGTGTTAAAATGCCTATTTACTCTGTTCCATCTGACAGCGCAATCCACTGTCTCATCAGCCCAGCCAGGCATGTTATAAACTTGACCTCCCCTATAAAAAGCATCAAGACATTATCTCACATTTCTTTTAGACAACAGCTGAGATTTGTATAAACCTTAGTGTCTGTCTCTCCGACATTTGCAACATTGTTTCAATTTTCAAATTCAATCTCCAACTGTCCCATAGTAATGAACATGTCAGGGTCAAGAGTCGGAACGAGAGAGAGAGGCAGGAAGCATTTCTCAGCCAGTCGAAATCATGAATCAGCTGGCATCATTTTTATGGATATATATAAAGAAATGTCAATTGAAAAAAGGTCAAACGAAATTAAGTGTAGCTAGTTTGCAGTCTTCCCAGCTTCAATTTGAATTTATTGTGTTAGCTGTGTTGTTGGCTAGCTGCTCTGAACAACAGTGTCCTGACGAGGGAGCACATTTTCTATGCCAGGCGAAATCGTACCTCATTAGCTCATTGTTATGTATCCCAAAAAATGGCACTGGAAAACAGCTTAAACAAATGCAACTACTGTTGTAGATTTTTCTTCACTGTTTGGCGTGACTGTAAGTTAGCCGTAGTTGGCTAGCTAGCAAGCAAAGGGATAAGAATGTTTCCAGCCAGAATGGCAACCGAATCAATAGAACGAATGACCAGCCGGCTTGGGTAGCAACCCTAGATTTGTGTCGGGACTATATCTTGTGGAAGGATGAAATAATATTGTCTTACTCACACAAACACACACAACACTCGGCCTCCGCTCCCTAATAGTCTACAGCTGCTCGCTCTGTGCTTCGCTCTCTCTTCCTTTCTGTACAGCTATGTTTTAATAAAGTTGCAAAACAATTGGCTTTTCTGCTGCTTCCCTCACTCAGATCGGACCGGTTGTCTTGTAGGTCCTTTCAGAAATGGGTTTAAAAAATGTATTTATGCATATTCCGGGGCTTCTCGTGTCCATTTCCGAACAGGAGCCCCAATTCTCATCATCATTTGTCCTCATCATTCAGATTTTCACATTTAACCATGAAGTGTTTAGAGAGTAATTAGATGGACAATAGAGCACTGAGTACCAGGCCATTTGCGGGGGTCATTGGCATGTTTGGTAAACTACCCATCAGCGGCATTCATTTGAGCAGTTTTGAATGCTCAAATGAATGCCAACGGTCACAGGGAATTTGACTGGGTCATGACTCGTGACTGGTGTGGCGGTAACATGGTAACTGTGACAGCTCTAGTCATTCCTACACAACGCTAGTCCCTCGACCAAGGGTGTGTGTCTGTGTGTACCTGTGTGTTCTGCATGGGGATCTGCAGTATGAGAGCCAGGCTGCTGTAGTCGAAGGTCTCATCCAGAGCAATGAGAGCCCCGTGGACTCCACTCTCCATCAGGTTGGTATTGTAGTCCTTCAGACCTATACTCTGGACCCAGTGCACTACCTGCTCATTGGTCCACACTAATGCATCTACAGAGAGGGGGGAGGGGGTATGGAAAGAGGGGGGAGAGGAGAGAGAGGGATAGACAGAGAGAGACAGAGAGAGGTATATTACTATCACAGCATATAGACCAGTGCATCTAATAAACAGACATAGAATATCATATCAGAAGTATTCACACTCCAATAGTGTACTCTCAATGGTATACTCCCTTTGTTCTGAATAAGCACAGCTGTCACCCAGCTTTTTCAGAGAGGAACAGGCGGTGTGTGTGTGAGGAGGGGGGCTTCTGATGTGACAGGACAGCTGAGTCAAGTTCATATGCAGTGCTGAAGGTCATAAGGTAGCAAAGCTTTAGCTGGCTCTGTGTGTGTGTGTGTGTGTGTGTGTGTGTGTGTGTGTGTGTGTGTGTGTGTGTGTGTGTGTGTGTGTGTGTGTGTGTGTGTGTGTGTGTGTGTGTGTGTGTGTGTGTGTGTGTGTGTGTGTGTGTGTGCGTGCGTGCGTGCGTGCGTGCGTGCGTAGGTGATGCGTGCGTGCGTGTGTGTGTGTGTGTGGAGATAGCAGTAAAAGGCACAGCTGTCCATACATAGAGCTCCAACCCTCTTAAATCCCGCGTGGCTCAGTTGGTAGTGCATGGTGCTTGCAACTCCAGGGTTGTAGGTTTGATTCCCACGGGGGACCAGTATGAAAATGTATGTACTCACTAATGTAAGTCGCTCTGGATAAGAGTGTCCGCTAAATTAGTCAAATGTGCTGTGTCTACAGACAACTGAGACAGGATCTCACATGATGACATTTATAATGAGAGATCTGTCTATGAGTATGAATGTTTACCTTTCATGTCGTGCATGCTCTCCTCTCTACGACGATCCAGGTCTTTCCTGTCGTAATTGAGTCTCTTCAAGCACATAATCCCATACTGCAGACTGGCCCTGGTACACACAATATTATTTGTGAATTTTTGTATTCCCACATTTTTATGAGTAAAATGTCATTGTTGACTGCACAAATTGAATACATATGTCATCACTTTTATGCCCATTTTCCTATATTGATATTGAAAGTGTAGCATGGCAGCTCCTGAGAACGGTTGCTGTTGCCGTGGTGGCTGGCTGGTTACCATGGTGACTGACCTGTGGAAGCTGTCGACCATCTTGAGGTGTGTGCGGAGGTCTTTCTTGGTGAGGTGGTCCAGCATGCGGGCGTCCACAAGACACTCCATGAAGTAGGAGCGGTACTGAGGCAGACCCAGGCTGGGCAGCCACTCATTACCTATCCACTCATGGTTCATATCCCCGTATGCCAGAGTCTGTGTGTCAGGAGGGACACAGTTAGTGAGTATGCTTGGCTGAGATTAGATACAATTGAGAGGTTCATCTGTGTACGTGGATTAACCAAAAGGGTAGACGTGTGTGTATGTGTGTATGTGTGTGTGTGTGTGTGTGTGTGATCTGAGACTGTGCTCTCTGTGACATGGTGACAACCCCCCTGGCTCAGGTAATTGTTGTGATAACAACGACAGGTGTTAGTGGGAGGAGTTCTCACCTGAGCCCAGCTGCCCTCCTCATTCTCCTGAGTGATTGACAGCGTGGCAGAGACAGGACAGATTGGGTTAGACGCATGCACACAGTTAGCTAATGCTAATCACACACTGAGCTCTACAAAGCTCTCCTTCGCCCTACATTTGGCAACTCTGACCATAACTCTATCCTCCTGATTCCTGCTAACAAGCTAAATTAAAGCAGGAAGCACCAGTGACTCGGTCTATAAAAAAGTGGTCAGATGAAGCAGATGCTAAACTACAGGACTGTTTTGCTAGCACAGACTGGAACATGTTTCCTGGATTCTTCTGATGGCATTGAGGATTACACCACATCAGTCACTAGTTTTATCAATAAGTGCATCGAGGACGTTGTCCCCACAGTCACTGTACGTACATACCCCAACCAGAAGCCATAGATAACAGGCAACATCCGCACTGAGTTAAAAGGTAGAGCTGCCGCTTTCAAGGAGCGGAACTCTAACCCAGAAGCTTATAAGAAATCCCGCTATGCCCTCCGACGAACGATCAAACAGGCAAAGCAACAATACAGGACTAAGATCGAATTGTACTACACCGGCTCCGACACTCGTCGGATGTGGCAGGGCTTGCAAACCATTACATACTACAAAGGGAAGCACAGCCGAGGGCTGCCCAGTGACATGAGCCTACCAGATGAGCTAAATAACTTCTATGCTCGCTTCGAGGCAAGTAATACTGAAACATGCATGAGAGCATCAGCTGTTCCGGACGACTGTGATCACGCTCTCCGCAACCGATGTGAGTAAGACCTTTCAACAGATCAACATTCACAAGGCCGCTGGGCCAGATGGATTACCAGGACGTGTACTCCGAGCATGCGCTGACCAACTTGCAAGTGTCTTCACTGACATTTTCAACCTCTCCCTGTCTGAGTCTGTAATACCAACATGTTTCAAGCAGACTGCCATAGTCCCTGTGCCCAATAACACTAAGGTAACCTGCCTAAATGACTACCAACCCGTAGCACTCACGTCTGTAGTAATGAAATGCTTTGAAAGGCTGGTCATGGCTCACATCAACACCATTATCCCAGAAACCCTAGACCCACTACAATTTGCATACCGCCCCAACAGATCCACAGATGAGGCAATCTCTATTGCACTCCACACTGCCCTTTCCCACCTGGACAGAAGGAACACCTATGTGAGAATGCTATTCATTGACTACAGCTCAGTGTTCAACACCATAGTGACCTCAAAGCTCATCAATAAGCTAAGGACCCTGGGACCAAACACCTCCCTCTGCAACTGGATCCTGGACTTCCTGACGGGCTGCCCCCAGGTGGTAAGGGTAGGTAACAACACATCCCCCACGCTGATCCTCAACATGGGGGCCCCTCAGGGGTGCTTGCTCAGTCCCCTCCTGTACTCCCTGTTCACTCATAACTGCACGGCCAGGCACAACTCCAACACCATCATTAAGTTTGCCGATAACACAACAGTGGTAGGCCTGATCACTGACAATGATGAGACGGCCTATAGGGAGAAGGTCAGAGACCTGGCCAGGTGATGTCAGGACAACAACCTCTCCCTCAACATGATCAAGACAAAGGAGATGATTGTGGACTACAGGAAAAGGAGGACCGAGCACACCCACATTCTTATCGACGGGGCTGTAGTGGAGCAGGTTGAGAGATTCAAGTTCCTTGGCGTCGACATCACCAACAAACTAACATGGTCCAAGCACACCAAGACAGTTGTGAAGAGGGCACAACAAAACCTATTCCCCCTCAGGAGACTGAAAAGATTTGGCATGGGTCCTCAGATCCTGAAAAGGTTTTACAGCTGCACCATCGAGAGCATCCTGACGGGTTGCATCACTGCCTGGTATGGCAACATAATTACCTCAATTACCTCGACACTGGTGCCTCTGCACATTGACACATTGACTCTGTACCGGTACCCCCTGTATATAGCACCGCTATTGTTATTTACTGCTGCTCTTTAATTATGTGTTAGTCTTATCCCTTACTTTCTTTTAGGTATTTTCTTAAAACTGCATTGTTGCTTAAGGGCTTGTAAGTAAGCATTTCACTGTAAGGTCTACATCTGTTGACAAATAAAATTTGATTTACATTTTTGGAGTGATCTGAGTCCCATGCACCAATGTAACCGACCAGGTACTGAACCCAGGAAAGCCATATGGAGAGATAGATCAACTTTAACACCAGAATGCTAAGACATAATTCATTACAACACACCCAACACAACCTAACAGACAACCAGCATAAATCTACACACAATAACCCATCAAAACAACAGAGCCTAATATGGTACACCAAAGACACGCTAACCCAGGCACAAACAAGCAGGCAGTGTGCGTTGTAGTTGTAGGAGGCTGGGGATGAGCGTGTGCGGAAGCGGGCATATGTGTAGCACAGCGGGGCAGAGGGTGTGTGGGTGTGTGATGTGTGTGGTGTGTGTGGTGTGTGTGTGGTGGGGAGGGGGTCACACAGATGGCACTGACCGCTTTAGTGGAGGAAGCCAGGTTCTCCATCTCTTCATGGGTTAACCACACATTTCCGGAGGACTGTGCAGAGAGGGAGAGCACGCACGAGCACGCACACACACATAATTACAGACAGACAACAAAGAAGAGCACGCACACACGCATACAGTGTCTGTAGTGAGAGGGAGTGTGTCAGGCAGGCAGTATCTGGCACACTGTTGAGAGAGTAGGTTTCCCGTTCCACCCCATGCAGCACAGTGGACAGAGTGAAGAGTACTGTCAAATCCAAAAGCACTATCATTACAGGGTCAGTGAAGTGACAGGTGATGGGCAGTGTGTGTGTGTGTATGTTCCATGAGCGGTACAGAGAGGCTGTGTGTCTGTGTGTCTGTGTGTGTGTGTGTGTGTGTGTGTGTGTGTGTGTGTGTGTGTGTGTGTGTGTGTGTGTGTGTGTGTGTGTGTGTGTGTGTGTGTGTGTACCGTTCTAGAGGTGAGCGGGGCAGAGGGGCTGGTTAGGGACACCATCTCCTGGATGGCCAGCCTTAGTTTGAGGCGGTGCAGGGGGTTACTGATGCCAATCTCCCTCTGGATCTCTGTGTCAGACAGGGCCGACATGATGGCACCACTCTTCACGTTGGCACGACATGCTGCCACATACCAGGCAGGCATACCCACCCACAGCTACATTGGTGAGAGAGAGCATCATCTTCATCATCACCACCACCAACATCATCATCTCACACAGCATAACCCTCCTGGTGATTATATGGTAGGACAACGTTAAGGTAGGGTAGGGGAATCTGAAGGGCTACGGATAGAGTAAGGTTGTGGTGGAGGTTAGGGGTCAGGGGTTAGAGGTTATACCTCTAGCCAGGAGACCACAGTTGGTCCATCCCACTGAGCGAAGGGCAGTCCTCTCCTCCTGGCCTCCTCTAGCAGCTCATGTCTGACACAGAGACAGGGGAGAGATAGAAACGAGGAGAAAGAGGGAGTGAAAGAGAGAGAAAGAGAGAGTAGAGTAAACAACTAATGTTGGCATGGCCTCTGGAGCACATGAATGTTTTATTCGACTATGGAACAGTGAGGCCAGGGTTTCACAGCTTCCAAAATGTATTCACAATTCAACTGACAGAGACACCACCAATTGACCTTGCATTTAGACAGAAAGAGAAAGAGAGTGTGTGTATGTGAGTGATAGGTAAAGGTCTTACTTTTTCTTCATCCTGCGGTCTCTCTCTGCCTGTGTGCCCAGCTTGCCCAGAGTCATGGTGTCTCCGATGCTCATCTCAAAGTCTACTGAGACACACAACACAACAGACATAGCATCACTCACACATACCTATACATACAGTAGCTTACAGGAGACACAGGTCCAGCTGCGTTACCTCCCGGCATCAGGGCAGGCAGAGGCTGTCCCTCCCTCCCCAGTGTCCCTCCTCCCTCCATCCTGCCCTTCTCCTTGCTCTTCCCAAACAGACGACCTATAGATGACTTGATGCCCTTCTTCGCTTTACCCCTGTAGAGAGAGAGAGAAAGAGTGAGAGAGTGAGTGAGGGAGAGAGGGAGACACAAAGTATAAGTGGGATTGAAAGAATGTGTGTGTATGTGGGGGAGGGGGGTTGTGTGTGTGTGTGTGTGTGTGTGTGTGTGTGTGTGCGTGTGTGTGTGTGTGTGCGTGCGTGTGTGTGTGTGTGTGTGTGTGTGTGTGTGTGTGTGTGTGTGTGTGTGTGTGTGTGTGTGTGTGTGTGTGTGTACCCTCGTCCGTCCTCCAGACTGCCAGTGAGCTGGGCGAAGTTGGTCTCCAGTCTCAGACTGCGGGGAGAGGAGGGGGGAGATGTCTCACACTTGATAGTAGCCTTGTCCTCACGAGCTTCCACTGGAGACTGGAGGGAGAGAGATGTGAGAAAGAGTGAAGTCACCTTTATCTGTCAGGAGGCTTCAAATAGGAGCTTTCTCAGAGAGGCTGTGACAACACCTTGTCCAGCAGGAATGATCCTGTCCTTCCAATCGCAACCTTGAAAACTGTGTTCATTTCAGTACCTCTCCATATCTGGGAACTGTACTGCCTCTCTTAGTTGTGTAGATAAAGAGAAAACTGACTTACTGCTATTTTTCTACGGTGTTTCCTTAAGTCGCTAGGCTGTTAAAGACAGGAGGGAGGCACAGACACACCAACACATAGTTAGAGACAAGCAGTTGTTAGACATACAATCACAACCAGTTACTGGGGTTACTGAGAATGAATAAGCAGCAGTTGAGTGACTTATTGTTTCACACTAAACATTGTGTGTCAATCCAAACATGTTTTCAGGTTAGTCCTCTCTGATGGTTAAGTGCATGTCTGCGTCTCACCAGGGTCATGATTCCCAGCTGGTGGCTGGCGTTGTGGGTGTTGTGTTTGGGGGTAGAGCGTCCGCTGGTGGGAGGGGACGAGGAGGAAGCCAGGGACTGGGCAGTGGCTGAGGTGGGCATGGTTCGGGGGCGAAGTGTAACGTTGAGTCCGTCCATGCTACCACTGTTCACACGAGACTCTATCTCATCTGCCCTGAGGTCAGCAGACTCCCTCTCCACCTGGATCATCCTAAACACCAGAGAGTACAGTGGGATGAGACATAATACACACATCATACACACATAATAACTACATCATACACACATAATAACTACATCATACACACATAATAACTACATCATACACACATAATAACTACATCATACACATAATAACTACATCATACACACATAATAACTACATCATACACACATAATAACTACATCATACACACATAATAACTACATCATACTCACATAATAACTACATCATACACACATAATTACTACATCATACTCACATAATAACTACATCATACACATAATAACTACATCATACACACATAATAACTACATCATACACACACAATAACTACATCATACACATAATAACTACATCATACACACATAACTACATCATACACACATAATAACTACATCATACACACATAATAACTACATCATACACATAATAACTACATCATACACACATAATAACTACATCATACACATAATAACTACATCATACACACATAATAACTACATCATACACACACAATAACTACATCATACACATAATAACTACATCATACACACATAACTACATCATACACACATAATAACTACATCATACACACACAATAACTACATCATACACATAATAACTACATCATACACACATAATAACTACATCATACACACACAATAACTACATCATACACATAATAACTACATCATACACACATAACTATATCATACACATAATAACTACATCATACACACACATAATAACTACATCATACACACACATAATAACTACATCATACACACACAATAACTACATCATACACAATAACTACATCATACACACACAATAACTACATCATACACATAATAACTACATCATACACATAATAACTACATCATACACACACAATAACTACATCATACACAATAACTACATCATACACACACAATAACTACATCATACACATAATAACTACATCATACACACATAATAACTACATCATACACACACAATAACTACATCATACACATAATAACTACATCATACACACATAATAACTACATCATACACACACAATAACTACATCATACACATAATAACTACATCATACACACATAATAACTACATCATACACACATAACTACACCATACACACATAATAACTACATCATACACACATAATAACTATATCATACACATAATAACTACATCATACACACATAACTACACCATACACAAATAATAACTACATCATACACACATAATAACTACATCATACACACATAATAACTACATCATACATACACAATAACTACATCATACACATAATAACTACATCATACACACATAATAACTACATCATACACACACAATAACTACATCATACACACATAATAACTACATCATACACACACAATAACTACATCATACACACATAATAACTACATCATACACACATAATAACTACATCATACACACACAATAACTACATCATACACACATAATAACTACACCATACACACATAATAACTACATCATACACACATAATAACTACATCATACACACACAATAACTACATCATACACATAATAACTACATCATACACACATAATAACTACATCATACACACACAATAACTACATCATACACATAATAACTACATCATACACACATAATAACTACATCATACACACACAATAACTACATCATACACATAATAACTACATCATACACACATAATAACTACATCATACACACATAACTATATCATACACATAATAACTACATCATACACATAATAACTACATCATACACACATAATAACTACATCATACACACACAATAACTACATCATACACACATAATAACTATATCATACACATAATAACTACATCATACACATAACTACACTATACACACATAATAACTACATCATACAAACATAACTACACCATACACACATAATAACTACATCATACGCACATAATAACTACATCATACACACATAATAACTACACCATACACACATAATAACTACACCATACACACATAATAACTACATCATACAAACATAACTACATCATACACAGATAATAACTACATCATACACAGATAATAACTACATCATACACACATAATAATAGCATTATACACACATAAGAACTACATCATACACACACAACAACTACATCATACACACACAACAACTACATCGTACACATATAATAACTCCATCATACACTCATAATAACTACATCATACACACATAATAACCAGCAGTATAAAGCATGTTCCCTGGGTGTGTGAGTTAAAGAATAATGGTGCATCAAAAATGGGGGAAAGAACTTGCACATCGCTCTGCCTAGGAGTAACAAAAACCTCAGGAAAGGAGGAAGCCAAGGCTTCAGATTCTGGAAAATGCTGGAGATATTATGGTGTAAGGTAGGGAGGGAGATAGTGGGTATCGCGATAGTTGTCTGCGTTGGTTTGTTCTCCTACCTGATCTCCTCATTGATGGCATCCAGCTGCTCCTGCAACATCAGAGCCAGAGTCTGTGCATCTGATTGGCCGCTGGGTGACAGGAGGACGGAGCTAACATCATCATCTAGGTCTGACTCAGCCTCCACGTCACTGCCCAGGAGGTGACTGACACTGCCACGTAGAGACGAGTATTCCTGCTCAAACACCGCACACACCTGTAGGGTAAGTACACAAACACACACTGTTAGACACCGCACACACCATTACGATAGATACACACACACACACACACACATTACACAAGGCATACACCTGTACGACAGTTACACAGTGCACACATCAGTTTACACACCGTCTGCTCAGATACCCAAACAAATCCACACTCACACCTCATATATTTAAACACTTTATAAACACATTGATAAAGACATACCACTTACATCACACATACGTACGTCCAAGGTAGCAGGGGTCAGAGAGAGAAGCATTGGTTAGGTGAGAGCTGTATGTAATGAGGGACAAATGCAGTGTGTTAAGCTTCACAACCATCAGCCATATTACTGCCCTCATCAGGGCCATCAGATCATCAGCCATGAGGGAGAAGAGGGGAAGAGAGGAGGAAGAGAGGAGACACTAACAAAAGGGAGGAGATGGGGGCATATGTGGAGAGGAAGAGAGAGGATATGTGGTGTTTCATGACATAGCTTGGGATGGGCACAGAAATTGGACACACAGGCACAGGGGAGGGAACCAAGTTTGGCACAGGTGTGTGCGTGTAGTGTGTGTGTGTGTGTGTGTGGTGGGTGTGTGGTGTACGTGTGTGTGTGCTTGTGTGTATGTGGTTACCTTGTTGGGTTCGTTGCGTAGCGCTGCCAGGCGGCCCTTCTGTGCCCGTCTGATGACAGCAGAGCTGTAGTGTCCATCCTGCCCTTCTACCACTGAAAAACGCAGGTCACTGGCACTGCCCATGTGAGACCTATACACACACACACACATACAGAGAAAACCTGGTCAGTATAGGGTACTAGTATGGGGCAAGTGTGGGAGTAGTGTGTGTGTGTGTGTAGTGTGTGTGTTAGTGTGTGTATGTCTGTGTACCGTGGGTGTGATCCATCTCCAAACACTCCACTCCGGCGTTTCAAGTGGTCGATCTCATTCCGCAGCTTCTCAATCTCACCAATCAGACGCTCCTGACGAAGAAAGGCATTGTGGAATGGAACAACATCAATGTCCAATCACAATATTTGTAACAGTTCAACTCTCATCCAATACATGTGACTATCCATAATTTGTCTGTCATGTTTGTGCGTGAAAAGTTTCAATGAATAGAACGTTGGACGCAAAGAGGGATGTGTGTTGTGTTGTTCATGTGTTGTGTTTCCAGGCCTGACTCACCCTGGTGTGTTGTTCATGTGTTGTGTGCCTAGGCCTGACTCACCCTGGTGTGTTGTTCATGTGTTGTCTGCCCA
Organism: Salvelinus fontinalis; assembly: GCF_029448725.1. NCBI lineage: Eukaryota > Metazoa > Chordata > Actinopteri > Salmoniformes > Salmonidae > Salvelinus > Salvelinus fontinalis. The sequence goes on from NC_074682.1 coordinate 44,089,394, forward strand.
GGCCCGGACTCACCCTGGTGTGTTGTTCATGTGTTGTGTGCCTAGGCCTGACTCACCCTGGTGTGTTGTTCATGTGTTGTGTGTCCAGGCCTGACTCACCCTGGTGTGTTGTTCATGTGTTGTGTGTCCAGGCCTGACTCACCCTGGTGTGTTGTTCATGTGTTGTGTGTCCAGGCCTGACTCACCCTGGTGTGTTGTTCATGTGTTGTCTGTCCAGGCCCTGACTCACCCTGGTGTGTTGTTCATGTGTTGTGTGCCTAGGCCTGACTCACCCTGGTGTGTTGTTCATGTGTTGTCTGTCCAGGCCCTGACTCACCCTGGTGTGTTGTTCATGTGTTGTGTGTCCAGGCCTGACTCACCCTGGTGTGTTGTTCATGTGTTGTCTGTCCAGGACCTGACTCACCCTGGTGTGTTGTTCATGTGTTGTGTGCCTAGGCCTGACTCACCCTGGTGTGTTGATCATGTGTTGTGTGTCCAGGCCTGACTCACCCTGGTGTGTTGTTCATGTGTTGTGTGCCTAGGCCTGACTCACCCTGGTGTGTTAATCATGTGTTGTGTGTCCAGGCCTGACTCACCCTGGTGTGTTGTTCATGTGTTGTGTGCCTAGGCCTGACTCACCCTGGTGTGTTGTTCATGTGTTGTCTGTCCAGGCCCTGACTCACCCTGGTGTGTTGTTCATGTGTTGTGTGCCTAGGCCTGACTCACCCTGGTGTGTTGATCATGTGTTGTGTGTCCAGGCCTGACTCACCCTGGTGTGTTGTTCATGTGTTGTGTGCCTAGGCCTGACTCACCCTGGTGTGTTGTTCATGTATTGTCTGTCCAGGCCCTGACTCACCCTGGTGTGTTGTTCATGTATTGTGTGTCCAGGCCTGACTCACCCTGGTGTGTTGTTCATGTGTTGTGTGCCTAGGCCTGACTCACCCTGGTGTGTTGTTCATGTGTTGTGTGCCTAGGCCTGACTCACCCTGGTGTGTTGTTCATGTGTTGTGTGCCTAGGCCTGACTCACCCTGGTGTGTTGTTCATGTGTTGTGTGCCTAGGCCTGACTCACCCTGGTGTGTTGTTCATGTGTTGTGTGCCTAGGCCTGACTCACCCTGGTGTGTTGTTCATGTGTTGTGTGCCTAGGCCTGACTCACCCTGGTGTGTTGTTCATGTGTTGTGTGCCTAGGCCTGACTCACCCTGGTGTGGTGGAACTCCTCCAGCTGTTTCTGGGAGTTCTCCAGATCCTGAATCAGGGAGTTCTGGAACCAACAGCAAGAGGATAAGACATCACTGTTCAGCTATAGTTTGGGAATCACTAGTTTAGAGGCCTGAGTACATCATATGTGTGTGTGTGTGTGTGTGTGTGTGTGTGTGTTGCGTGTGTGTGTGTGTGTGTTGCGCGTGTGTGTGTGTGTGTGTGTGTGTGTTGCGTGTGTGTGTGTGTGTGTTGCGTGTGTGTGTGTGTGTGTGTGTGTGTGTGTGTTGCGTGCCATGCCTTGTCCTCCAGTGCTGCCATGCGTTCTTTAAGGTGAAGCTGCAGTCTCTCGTTAGACTCAGTGAGCAGACGGTCTACTGTGTCAGACAAACGCTTGTTGTGTTCTTCATTCATCTTCTCTCTCTGACGTGCCTGAGAGAAGGACGGAGAGACAGAGAAAGGGAGTGAAAAAGAGAGAGAGAGGTTTAAAAGTTCATGACTATTGTCACCCACATACAGAAGCACTCCAAACACTCCATGAGCACAGCACCAGAAAACAGAATGAGAAAGGACTTGATTTGACAACATTGTATTATGCAGTCAGAGGAAACACTACGCTGACATCATATCTCAACCACACACACACATTCACAGCTGGTTCCTCATAGATCTACTTTAACTATACTCATGAGCTCACATACAGAGATAGAAACTAGACATGCGTGAATTATTCCAATTCTAAATATATCAGCCAGTCAGAGCTCTGTGGGGTAGGGGAACAGGCTGCAGCAGGAAATGTGTGGATTCGGCTCATATTTATAAAGCAAGGCATAGTGAGTGTGAGATACTCTAAATATGGAGTTGGTCCCCCCCTTTGCTGCTATAACTGCTTCCACTCTTCTGGGAAGGCTTTCCACTAGATGTGCGAACATTGCCGTGGGGGCTTGCTTCCATTTAGCCACAAGAGCATTAGTGAGGTTGGGTACTGATGTTGAGCGATTAGGCCTGGCTCACAGTCGACGTTCCAATTCATACAAAAGGTGTTTGATGGGGTTGAGGTCAGGGCTCAGGCCAATCAAATAATTCCACACCGATCTCGAAAAAACATTTCTGTATGGACCTCGCTTTGTGCATCGGGGCATTGACATACTGAAACAGGACAGGGCCTTCCCCAAACTGTTGCCACAAAGTTGGAAGCACAGAATCATCTAGAATGTCATTGTATGCTGTAGCGTTAAGATTTCCCTTCACTGGAAAAATAACCCCAGACCATTATTCCTCCTCCACCAAACTTTACAGTTGGCACTATGCATTGGGCCAGGTAGCGGTCTCCTGGCATCCGCCAAACCCGGATTCGTCTGTTGGACTGCCAGATGGTGAAGCGTGATTCATCACTCCAGAGAACGCATTTCCACTGCTCCAGTGTCGAATGGCGGCGAGCTTTACACAACTCCAGCCGATGCTTGGCATTGCACATGGTGATCTTAGGCTTGTGTGTGGCTGCTCGGCCATGGAAACCCAATTTATGAAGCTCCCGACGAACAGTTCTTGTGCTGACGTTGCTTCCAGAGGCAGTTTGGAACTCGGTAGTGAATGTTGCAACTGAGGACAGGCGATTTTTACGCGATACACGCTACAGCACTCGTCGTCCTCTTCTGTGAGCTTGTGTGGCCTACCACTTCGCGACTGAGCCGTTGTTGCTCCTGGACGTTTCCACTTCACAATAACAGCACTTACAGTAGAACCAGGCAGGTCTAGCAGGGTAGACATTTGACAAACTGACTTTTTTGAAAGGTGGCATCCTATGACGGTGCCACATTGAAAGTCACTGAGCAGGTGGGCTTGCCTGATTTGCATGTTATTTTGGCATTCATATCTGTCACATATCAGTTTGCAAACAATGTAAAATATACATATATATTTGAGTTAATAAAGCTTCCCTACAAACATGGTCTCTTTTTTTTTTCTTGAGTAAGGCAGCTCCAAAATGCAGGTGTTTCAGCCTAGCTCAGTGCTTTCTGTGGTGGTGGGGCAGCCAGCGGAAAATAAGGAGCTTAGGGTTAATGTTAATGGGAATGTTCTTTAGTTGCGCCGTGATTGGCTCAGTGTTCTGTCACTCATGGGGACACTACATCACTGCCAAATCTAAGGGTAGAGCTCGAAAATTCAAGCCCCTTGGGTGCTGCCATAGAGTTACATTAGAAGTGCCCATCCAAGTAGGCTCAAGGTCATTGGCCACAGATAAAATGACGTCAAATCACGTTTTATCTACAGTAGCTTTGATTGGACTCAACATCATACTTTCAAAATCTTAGCTAGCAGTCATCATCATGAATCAAGTCCTTTTTAATCCTTGTCATAATAAGAGAAATAATGAAGATAAATTATAGATAAAACTTATCAGTGCTCATCGGCCATTGGACTTAAACATTACACATCAAGTTGGAAATAGCAAATTCAACAATGAGTGGTTTGGAAGGAATCAGTGGCTAACTGCAAGCATTGCTAAGAAATCACTAGTCTGCTATTCAGTAGAGTGGTTGTGTGGTCCCCATTCTGGGTTTAAGGGTCTATTTTCTAAGCTTAAAATGATAGACATTCAACATTGGCCATACTGTCAATCCAGCATGATTTATGCCGCGCTCGAAACAACTGTTAACTTGGAACTGGTAAATCAGACGTTAACTTGGGGAAAAAAACGAGATCCGACTGTGAACGGTCATCCAACTTGGAATTGTAAATTGGGAACTCGCACCACTTTCTAGAGCTACGACCTGAAGATCACTGACATCATCATGATTCAACCTTGTTTTTTTCTGAGTTCCAAGTTGTCTTGAAAGCACCATAAATCCAGAGAATGCCAGACTTTGATGACAAAGGACCGCCACGTCACCTTCATGTTCAAGTGAGCACAGCACAACAAGGTGAGTCCAAAACTGTATTGTATACTGTAGCTAAGAAAGTAATACTTAGTGTATGTTGTGTAGTAAGCTGTTAGTAGCCCATGTGCCTCACCCTATGTTCCCCTCTTAATTTCACCTACTGTTCTGACTTGGTAGGAAACGGAGCCTATAACCTGTTTTCCAGAAATAGCCAGGTGTAGCAGTGGTAAGGTGTTGGGTCTGCTTGTTGGGACAGCTTTATGTAGGCCCTAACAGTTTGTGGGCACCGTTTGTCACCGTTATAATGCAATTAATGTATTGTTTAGTGTTGTGTTGTGTAGTGGCTTTGCTGGCATGCATCCCTCACTCTGGGGCTCCCGTGTGGCGCAGCTAAGGCACTGCATCTCAGTGCTAGAGGCGTCACTACATGTGTGTGTGTGAGGGAACATGAAGAGACAAAGTCAAGGGGCCAGGCTAATGTGAAGAGTCGGCCTACGCTGCACTCAGAGAGAGGTCAGAGAAAGCCTGCAGGGTAAGACTATGTGCACGCACGCACGCACGCACGCACGCACGCACGCACGCACGCACGCACGCACGCACGCACACACACGCACACACACACACACACACACACACACACACACACACACAGCAACACACACACACACACACACACACACACACACACACACACACACACACACACACACACACACACACACACACACACACACACACACCCTGCTCAGTTCCTGGTTCTTCTCCTCCAGTTGTGACTCCAGCTGTCTGAGTCGCTCCTCAACGTTGCCATGTCGCTCCTCGGCCTGCAGGGGGAGACACAGGACCCAACTCAATCAAACCTGCATTCCAGTATTTACACACCGAGCTCTTTTCACATTGTCAAAAAACAGTTATTGTTTTGGTTACTGTGAAATCCTACAACTATTACCAGATACCTTCCCCTTACAGCTAGATACCTTCCTGTTGTCAGAATAACAAGTGTGCGTGAATCAAGATTGCTGTGGTGGGTTCGATTGACATCCAGCCTCCGTATGTTTAGGACTGTGACTGTGTGTGTTGTTACCTTGGTGAGGGCTGCCACCCTCTGTGCCAACTCTGCCTCCACCTCTGGTAGTGTCTCAGCCTTCCTAATGGTCTGAGCCAGCCTCTGCTCTGCCAACTCTAACAACTCCTGCAGCTGGCGCACCTTCTCCTCACTCTGACAGAGGTAAAGGGAGAGAGGGAGGTGGAGAGAGGGAGAGGGAGGGAGATAGAGAAGGAGGGAGCGAGAGAGGTGGAGAGAGGGAGAGGGAGGGAGATAGAGAAGGAGGGAGAGAGAGAGGTAGAGAGAGGGGGAGGGAGGGAGATAGAGAGGGAGAGAGAGAGGTGGAGAGAAAGAGAGAGATGATCACATACATATTTAAGGTCATACAGATGTTTGGACTCAATGTCACTGGCATAACTCAAAATGTTGTATTTTTATTATCAGTGGTTACAAAAGCACTGTTTTCTCCATATACAATGAGTGTACAAAACATCAGGAACACCTGCTCTTTCCATGACATAGACAACTGTGGGAAGCATTGGAGTCAACATGGGCCACAATCCCTGTGGAACACTTTCGACACCTTGTAGAGTCCATGCTCTAATGAATTGAGACTGTTCTGAGGGCAAAAGGGGTGCAACTCAATATGTTTTGTAGACATGCTACTCATATCAGCTGAACTGCTTAGTTCTCTGGTAGGCTTGCCGACTGCTGACCAAGCACTATAGGTTTGAGCACATGTCAGAGTTGGTGTGTGTGTGTGTGTGTGTGTGTGTGTGTGTGCGTGCGTGCGTGCGTGCGTGCGAGTGTGAGTGTGAGTGTGAGTGTGTGTGTGTGTGTGTGTGTGTGTGTGTGTGTGTGTGTGTGTGTGTGTGTGTGTGTGTGTGTGTGTGTGCGTGCGTGCGTGCGTGCGTGCGTGTGCGTGTGTGTGTGTGTGTGATAGATGGAACCTTAGAGGCCTGTCCCTGATGATGTCTCTGAGGTAGTAATGGATACTCTGTGTCAACCTCACATTCTCTGGCTTCAAGTGGAGATAAACTGAACTTCACCCTCAACTGAACGGTTGACGAACCATCATTCACCCCCGTCTGTGTGTGAATCCCCTACCTCACCCCGTCCCCTCTTCATGTGAACCATCATTCACCCCCGTCTGTGTGTGAATCCCCTACCTCACCCCGTCCCCTCTTCATGTGAACCATCATTCACCCCCGTCTGTGTGTGAATCCCCTACCTCACCCCGTCCCCTCTTTATGTGAACCATCATTCACCCCCGTCTGTGTGTGAATCCCCTACCTCACCCCGTCCCCTCTTCATGTGAACCATCATTCACCCCCGTCTGTGTGTGAATCCCCTACCTCACCCCGTCCCCTCTTTATGTGAACCATCATTCACCCCCGTCTGTGTGTGAATCCCCTACCTCACCCCGTCCCCTCTTCATGTGAACCATCATTCACCCCCGTCTGTGTGTGAATCCCCTACCTCACACCGTCCCCTCTTTATGTGAACCATCATTCACCCCCGTCTGTGTGTGAATCCCCTACCTCACCCCGTCCCCTCTTTATGTGAACCATCATTCACCCCCGTCTGTGTGTGAATCCCCTACCTCACCCCGTCCCCTCTTCATGTGAACCATCATTCACCCCCGTCTGTGTGTGAATCCCCTACCTCACCCCGTCCCCTCTTTATGTGAACCAGCATTCACCCCCGTTTGTGTGTGAGTCCCCTACCTCACCCCGTCCCCTCTTTATGTGAACCAGCATTGACCCCCGTCTGTGTGTGAATCCCCTACCTCACCCCGTCCCCTCTTTATGTGAACCATCATTCACCCCCGTCTGTGTGTGAATCCCCTACCTCACCCCGTCCCCTCTTTATGTGAACCATCATTCACCCCCGTCTGTGTGTGAATCCCCTACCTCACCCCGTCCCCTCTTCATGTGAACCATCATTCACCCCCGTCTGTGTGTGAATCCCCTACCTCACCCCGTCCCCTCTTTATGTGAACCATCATTCACCCCCGTCTGTGTGTGAATCCCCTACCTCACCCCGTCCCCTCTTTATGTGAACCATCATTCACCCCCGTCTGTGTGTGAATCCCCTACCTCACCCCGTCCCCTCTTTATGTGAACCATCATTCACCCCCGTCTGTGTGTGAATCCCTTACCTCACCCCGTCCCCTCTTCATGTGAACCAGCATTCACCCCCGTTTGTGTGTGAGTCCCCTACCTCACCCCGTCCCCTCTTTATGTGAACCAGCATTGACCCCCTCCAGACTCCCCGAGATGTGTATGTGCTCGTATGTGTCATACATACCCATGCACAGTCGATGGTGACTTATTCAGCATGTGTGTGTGTGTTACCTGTCGGTGCAGAGAGTCCTTGGTAACCAGTTCGTTCTCCAGTTTGTCGTTGAGGTCGTGGATGTGTGTGGTTTCCCTCTGAGCGGCCAGGTAACGTTTTTCTAACGTTGTAATCCTCTCCTCCATATCCTCCCTCTGCGCCAGCCCCTACAACAGGCATATAGTAAGAGAGAAAATACAGTGTGTGTGTTCATACTAGGAAACATAACATAGAACCTTGCCGATTGACTCGGTACCGGTACCCCCTGTATATAGCCTCGTTATTGTTATTTTATTGTGTTACTTTTTATTATTTTTTATTTTATTTTATTTGGTAAATATTTTATTCACTCTTGTAAGTAAGCATTTCCCAGTAAGGTCTACACTTGTTGTATTCGGCACATGTGACGTTAGATTTTCCTATTAATTTGGACACTGGCAAGTTCTATACAATCAACAGTGTTTATGTTTATGAATGAGACATATCGATTCCCCCTTCTCTTTTCCTATCTCCTCAATTACGCTCACCTCTCTCTGTTCCCTCTGTTGTTTGACTGACAGCTCCTCGCTGCGACTCAGGTCTCGGCGAGTGTTGGCTAGCTCCGCCTCCAGCTCTGCCACGCGTGTACTGAGTGTGCCCGAACGCTCGCGGCTCTGAGCCAGCTCATGATTGGTCCGATCCAGAAGCTCCTGTAGCTCCACTGACCTGCTGCCATCGTCATGGGCGTCTATGGAACCGTTAGGTAGCCTCTGAAGGGTCACACACACACACACTTGTTTTTTCAGAGAGATAGATAGAGTAAGGGGAGTTTGCATGTTGTCATGATGATGTTGTTTACACTTGAAGAGTGTTTCTTCTGCTAATGTTTGAGGTCTTAGTGAATCAGAAAGGCACCATTTGTGTGGTGTGTTTGTGTGTTTGTCTGGTGTGTTTGTGTGGTGTGTTTGTGTGGTGTGTGTGTGTGTGGTGTGTTTGTGTGGTGTGTGTGTGTGTGTGTGTGTGTGTGTGTGTGTGTGTGTGTGTGTGTGTGTGTGTGTGTGTGTGTGTGTGTGTTGAGATGTTGTTTTGACGTTTCTCTCTCACCCCAAAGTAAAATGAATTATGTGGTGTTAATGAACCTTCAGGGAGACACATTGAGACAGGCAGCGCAGCGGGCAGCCCTACTATCAGGACCTCCCTCCCTCTCTCCTATTCATCTGTCTTCATACGCACGCACAGACCCACATGTTGCCACTCAGACTCAGTATGACTCCAATTATTCAATTTTTCTCATTCATATCATAGCTAGAGAACATAAGAGTATCTGTCTGTCTCTGTCTCTTCCTGTAGAGTTCCCAGGGCCGCATTTCCCACACTCGGTTCTCTGACACCAAGGGGTGCACGTTTTGTTTTTTTGCCCTAACATTACACAGCTGATTCCAAATATCAAAGCTTGATGATGAGTTGATTATTTGAATCAGCTGTGTAGTTCTAGGGCAAAAACCAAAACGTGCACCTAGGCTGGGCCCCAGGACCGAGTTTGGGAAACCCTGTCCTAGGGTGTGTTAGGCAAGGTCTATTTAAAAAATAATAATATTTATTTTTTATTTCACCTTTATTTAACCAGGTAGGCAAGTTGAGAACAAGTTCTCATTTACAATTGCGACCTGGCCAAGATAAAGCAAAGCAGTTCTACACATACAACAACACAGAGTTACACATGGAGCAAAACAAACATACAGTCAATAATACAGTAGAAAAATAAGTCTATATACAATGTGAGCAAATGAGGTGAGATAAGGGAGGTAAAGGCAAAAAAAGGCCATGGTGGCGACGTAAATACAATATAGCAAGTAAAACACTGGAATGGTAGATTTGCAGTGGAAGAATGTGCAAAGTAGAAATAGAAATAATGGCGTGCAAAGGAGCAAAATAAATAAATAAATACAGTAGGGGGAAGAGGCAGTTGTTTGGGCTAAATTATAGATGGGCTATGTACAGGTGCAGTAATCTGTGAGCTGCTCTGACAGCTGGTGCTTAAAGCTAGTGAGGGAGATAAGTGTTTCCAGTTTCAGAGATTTTTGTAGTTCGTTCCAGTGATTGGCAGCAGAGAACTGGAAGGAGAGCAGGATTTGGTTTTGGGGGTGCCCAGAGAGATATACCTGCTGGAGCGTGTGCCACAGGTGGGTGCTGCTATGGTGACCAGCGAGCTGAGATAAGTGGGGACTTTACCTAGCAGGGTCTTGTAGATGACCTGGAGCCAGTGGGTTTGGCGACGAGTATGAAGCAAGGGCCAGCCAACGAGAGCGTACAGGTCGCAGTGGTGGGTAGTATATGGGGCTTTGGTGACAAAACGGATGGAACTGTGATAGACTGCATCCAATTTATTGAGGAGGGTATTGGAGGCTATTTTGTAAATGACATCGCCGAAGTCGAGGATCGGTAGGATGGTCAGTTTTACGAGGGTATGTTTGGCAGCATGAGTGAAGGATGCTTTGTTGCGAAATAGGAAGCCAATTCTAGATTTAACTTTGGATTGGAGATGTTTGATGTGAGTCTGGAAGGAGAGTTTACAGTCTAACCAGACACCTAGGTATTTGTAGTTGTCCACATATTCTAAGTCAGAACCGTCCCCAGTAGTGATGCTGGACGGGCAGGCAGGTGCAGGCAGCGATCGGTTGAAGAGCATGCATTTAGTTTTAATTGTATTTAAGAGCAGTTGGAGGCCACGGAAGGAGAGTTGTATGGCATTGAAGCTCGTCTGGAGGGTTGTTAACACAGTGTCCAAAGAAGGGCTAGAAGTATACAGAATGGTGTCGTCTGCGTAGAGGTGGATCAGAGACTCACCAGCAGCAAGAGCGACATCATTGATGGATACAGAGAAGAGAGTCGGCCCAAGAATTGAACCCTGTGGCACCCCCATAGAGACTTCCAGAGGCCCGGACAACAGGCCCTCCGATTTGACACACTGAACTCTATCAGAGAAGTAGTTGGTGAACCAGGCGAGGCAATCATTTGAGAAACCAAGGCTATCGAGTCTGCCGATGAGGATGTGGTGATTGACAGAGTCGAAAGCCTTGGCCAGGTCAATGAATACGGCTTCACAGTATTGTTTCTTATCGATGGCGGTTAAAATATTATTTAGGACCTTGAGCGTGGCTGAGGTGCAACCATGACCAGCTCTGAAACCAGATTGCATAGCGTAGAAGGTGCGGTGGGATTCGAAATGGTCGGTAATCTGTTTGTTGACTTGGCTTTCGAAGACCTTAGAAAGGCAGGGTAGGATAGATATAGGTCTGTAGCAGTTTGGGTCAAGAGTGTCCCCCCCCCCCTTTGAAGAGGGGGATGACCGCAGCTGCTTTCCAATCTTTGGAAATCTCAGATGACACGAAAGAGATGTTGGACAGGCTAGTAATAGGGGTTGCAACAATGTCGGCAGATAATTTTAGAAAGAGAGGGTCCAGATTGTCTAGCCCGGCTGATTTGTAGGGGTCCAGATTTTGCAGCTCTTTCAGAACATCAGCTGACTGGATTTGGGAGAAGGAGAAATGGGGAAGGCTTGGGCGAGTTGCTGTGGGAGGTGCAGTGCTGTTGACCGGGGTAGGGGTAGCCAGATGGAAAGCATGGCCAGCCGTAGAAAAATGCTTATTCTCAATTATAGTGGATTTATCGGTGGTGACAGAGTTTCCTATCCTCAGTGCAGTGGGCAGCTGGGAGGAGGTGTTCTTATTCTCCATGGACTTTACAGTGTCCCAGAACTTTTTTGAGTTTGTGTTGCAGGAAGCAAATTTCTGCTTGAAAAAGTTAGCCTTGGCTTTTCTAACTGCCTGTGTATATTGGTTTCTAACTTCCCTGAAAAGTTGCATATCACGGGGGCTGTTCGATGCTAATGCAGAATGCCATAGGATGTTTTTGTGTTGGGGCAGAGGGTGGTCTTTTGCAGGCGGCAACGGTGAGAGACTTGTTTTTAGAGAGGTGGATTTTTAAAAGTAGAAGTTCAAATTGTTTGGGTACAGACCTGGATAGTTGGACAGAACTCTGCAGGCTAACTCTGCAGTAGATTACAACACCGCCCTCTTTGGCCATTCTATCTTGTCTGAAAATGTTGTAGTTAGAGATGGAGATTTCAGAGTTTTTGGTGGTCTTCCTAAGCCAGGATTCAGACACGGCTAGGACATCCGGGTTGGCAGAGTGTGCTAAAGCAGTGAATAAAACAAACTTAGGGAGGAGGCTTCTAATGTTAACATGCATGAAACCAAGGCTATTACGGTTACAGAAGTAATCAAAAGAGAGCGCCTGGGAAATAGGAGTGGAGCTAGGCACTGCAGGGCCTGGATTCACCTCTACATCACCAGAGGAACAGAGGAGGAGTAGGATAAGGGTACGGCTAAAAGCTATGAGAATTGGTCGTCTAGGACGTCCGGAACAGAGAGTAAAAGGAGTAGGTTTCTGGGGGCGATAAAATATCTTCAAGGCATAATGTACAGACAAAGGTATGGTAGGATGTGAATACAGTGGAGGTAAACCTAGGCATTGAGTGATGATGAGAGAGAAAATGTCTCTAGAAACATCATTGAAACCAGGTGATGTTATCGCATGTGTGGGTGGTGGAACTGAAAGGTTGGATAAGGTATAATGAGCAGGGCTAGAGGCTCTACAGTGAAATAAGCCAATAAACACTAACCAGAACAGCAATGGACAAGGCATATTGACATTAAGGAGAGGCATGCTTAGCCGAGTGATCATAAGGGTCCAGTGAGTAGTGAGGTTGGTTGGGGTCACAGCGATTCAGACAGCTAGCCGGACCATGGGTAGCAAGCTGGCAGAGGATGGAGGTCTGTTTTTAGCCACCTCGTGCGTTTCCATCGGTAGATTAGTGGGGTTCCGTGTGATAGAGGGGATCAATACAATTGGCAAAATAGATATAGTTATAGTGACCCAAGAAAATTGTCCGATAGACCTATTCAGATAGCAGCCAATAAGACAGCTAACGATTAGCGGGCTGCAGATGGGCGTTCAGGTAACGTCGCGACGGAGGTGCCAGTTGGATAACTCCCTCGGGCAGATAACGTCAGTAGTCCAGTCGTGAAGGCCCGGTGGGGCTCCGCATCGGCAGTAAAATGGGTCCGGATAGGGGATTGTAGCCCAGGAGTGGCTGATGGAACTCTTCAGCTGGCTAGCTCCGGAATAATTGATGTTTGCTCCGGGACCGACGTAAGCCAATAGTCACTCGGATAGCAGCTAACTAGCTGCAAGATCCAGGTGTAAATGTCCAGAGCTTGTGGTAGAAATCCGGGTATATGGAGAGAAAATAGGTCCGGTATGCTCTGGTCTGAGTCGCATGTACAAAACTGGCGATAGCTTTTCGAGCTAAAGGATAGCTGATGACCGCCAACCATGATTAGCTGAATACTAACGTTAGCCAGTGAACTGGCTAGCTTCTGGCTAGCTTCTGTTGTGGATTTCAGATCTGAGGTGAATAATACTTTTTTTTTAATTGGTGAGGCGGGTTGCAGGAGAGTGTTATGAAGTTGAGTTTTTAGAAAAATATATATAAAAAGATATGCAAAGAAAATATATATATACACGGGACACGACAGGACGAGGACAAAGGACGTCTGACTGCTATGCAATCTTGGAAAACATTCCAGGAGCTGCCAGTCTGTCGGTAGGTATTAAGCTAAGGGTTAGGAAGGAGGTAAGGGTTGTGGTGAGGGGAAGCGTGTGTAGCTGGGTGGGGGTTAGACTACAGTGTGTTGACAGGGCTCTGGAGCAGGGAATCCGGACAAGGCTGCAAATCTCTCTCTCTCTCTCTCTCTCTCTCTCTCTCTCTCTCTCTCTCTCTCTCTCTCTCTCTCTCTCTCTCTCTCTCTCTCTCTCTCTCTCTCTCTCTCTCTCTCAGCTCTTAGGGTGCAGGCTTTTCCTGGAGGGAGGTCTAGACTAAGTGACTTGCTGCTAAAAAGGCTGAAAACAGCTCCCTTCTACCCTACCAGTACGCTGCTGGCACCCTGTGTGAGGAAAACGAAAGGGGCAAAGGGACCACTTCTCTCAACTTGTCACAACTGTGGAGTCAACCTGGGCCACCATCCTTGTGGAACACTTTTGACACGGTGTAGAATCCATGGCCCAAGGAATTGAGACTGTTCTGAGGGCAAAAGGGGTGCAAATCAATATGTTTTGTAGACATGCTACTCATATCAGCTGAACTGCTTAGTTCTCTGGTAGGCTTGCAGACTGCACTGTTCTACTGTAGCACTCTTAACCAAAGAAAGAAACAACTAATTATCTTATTATGATTATAAAGCATTATAACAGAACCCATACATCCCAGGTAAACTTCCAACCATGTTTCTAATGCTCAATAAATCCTCTGTCCAAAGAATTAGGTCATCTGACCCTCTTGTGGGATTTCTGACCAGGCACAAACTGTCCTCCATGTTTAATTACATAAAGCTTCATTATTCCCCATGGACAGACATAGACAGACACAGACAGGGTTACATAACACGTGCTCATTTCAGAGAATAATACTAGGAGAGGGAGAGAAGACGGGGCTCTTTGGTAGTACAGTAGGGCTCAACTGCATTGCAATCATCACAATGACAAAAGAGCTTTAACCACAGAGTAGATTCTGCATTTAGTCTAACTTATCAGCAATGTGTGTGTGTGTGTGTGTGTGTGTGTGTGTGTGTGTGTGTGTGTGTGTGTGTGTGTGTGTGTGTGTGTGTGTGTGTGTGTGTGTGTGTGTGTGTGTGTGTGTGTGTGTGTGTGTGTGTGTGTGTGTGTGTGTGTGTGTGTGTGTGTGTGTGTGTGTGTCTGTGTCTGTGTGTGTGAGAGCGCGTGTGTGAGAGCGCGTGTGTGAGAGAGAGAGCGAGACAGAGAGAAAGACAGACAGAGAAAGAGAGAGGAGGGAGACAGAGAGAAAGACAAATAGACAGATAAAGAGAGAGGAGGGAGACAGAGAGAAAGACAGATAGACAGAGAAAGAGAGAGGAGGGAGACAGTGAGAAAGACAGATAGACAGAGAAAGAGAGCGGGCGAGACAGAGAGAAAGACAGATAGACAGAGAAAGAGAGAGAGCAATACAGAGAGAAAGACAGATAGACAGAGACAGAGAGAGGAGGGAGACAGATAGAAAGACAGAGAGAGGAGGGAGACAGATAGAAAGAGAGAGAGGAGGGAGACAGAGAGAGGAGGGAGACAGAGAGAAAGACAGAGAGAGGAGGGAGACAGATAGAAAGACAGAGAGAGGAGGGAGACAGATAGAAAGACAGCGAGAGGATGGAGACAGATAGACAGACAGATAGAAAGACAGAGAGAGGAGGGAGACAGATAGACAGACAGATAGAAAGACAGAGAGAGGATGGAGACAGATAGACAGACAGATAGAAAGACAGAGAGAGGATGGAGACAGATAGAAAGACAGAGAGAAGAGGGAGACAGAGAGAGGAGGGAGACAGATAGAAAGACAGAGAGAGGAGGGAGACAGATAGAAAGACAGAGAGAGGAGGGAGACAGATAGAAAGACAGAGAGAGGAGGGAGACAGACAAACAGACCTTCCAGGTGGGCTTGGTAGCATCATTCCTGTCCAAAGATTCTCCCTCCTTCCTCTGCCTCACAATGATCAGCTGCAGACACACACACACACAGAGGGCAAAGGGTCACCTCTAGGTCAAAGGCGGAGTGGCAGGCGTCGAACTGATTCTGGATGCAGATTTGTCTACACTAGGTTGTGTTTGAGTGCTGGTAGGTAGGCACGTTTTGTCTTTAGGCCAGAATGAAGGAGATCCAAAGCTGCATCACATTGCTCTTCAGGGACTCACACACACAGACATACGCATACGCGCACGCACACACAAAATAGAATTTGAACAGTTCTGACTTTTCCATTTTTTTATTGTTTTCCTACCTTGTCAGGACATTTGGGTGAATTGTTAAGACATTGGGGTCCTGACAAGGTAGGAAAACAAGTACACACACACACACACACACACACACACACACACACACACACACACACACACACACACACACACACACACACACACACACACACACACACACACACACACACACACACACACACACACACACACACACCTCTGAGCTGAGATGATTAGATGTGATATTGTTGTCCTGGTGAGGCCCTCTGGTCCCTCAGAATGTGTGGGAGTGAGATGGCTCTGCCCCTTCTATCTACCTGTCCTTCCATATCTCTTTCTCCCTTTCTCCCCAACTCTCTTGCTCTCTATGTGTATCTATTCTACAGCTTCCTACAGCAGCACCAATGGAAGTCCTGATCCCAATTCCAGAGTTCTAACAGGCTGTGACTGTCCCCAGTTGAGACAGATGTTCCTGGCTGCTGCAGGCCCTAGACTCCCCATCCCATCGCTCCACACAGGAACATCACAGCACCAGGTACACACTTCAGGAATATTCAGGGAATTCTGTGGAATGGGCAATGAATGTTTCTCTAAACGTTGCTCTAAATTCCGTACTCTTTTACATTTACATTTAAGTAATTTAGCAGACGCTCTTATCCAGAGCGACCTACTGCTTCTAGAATAATCCGAGAAAGAAAATACAATGTGTTTTCCTGGCGATATTGTGGCCATTCAAATTATAATCTCAAACAGTTTGCCAAACTGCATTTCTGTTCTACTATATTCTGTTCTGTTCTATTCTATGCAGGCTCCAGTGAGTTGGGGAGAAAGTGGGTGAAAGGTGCAACACACAATACAGGACCAAAAAATGAACCTAACAAGTTATTACTTTGGATCCCATTTGGGTTTTCCTGTGCACAACACAGCTTGTACTGAATGTTTAGTCTTATTTGCCTTTGTAATGGATTCTTGTTGAACAGATGAAGACAGGAGAAAGGGAGAGAGAGAAAGATAGAGGGAACAAATTATTTGAATGAACAAGTAAGAGACATTTTAACAGAAAGGGAGTGTGCCTTGGTTCTGTGTGTGTGCTTAAGAGAGGAAGAGAGCGATAGAGAACAGAAGAGAGGGAGACAGAGAGAGAGAGAGAGAGAGAGAACAGAGAGAGAGAGAGAGAGAGAGAGAGAGAGAGAGAGAGAGAGAGAGAGAGAGAGAGAGAGAGAGAGAGAGAGAGAGAGAGAGAGAGAGAGAGAGAGAGAGAGAGAGAGAGAACAGAAAAGACAGTCCCTTGGTTGCGTGTTGGTCGTTCAGAAAAGCTAGCAGACTGGGGCATCAGCAGATGGCAGGTGAGGACACACACACACACAAACACACACACCTCCTGAGTTGTGGCTGATAACTGTCCCTCTAGTGTAGTCACTCTCTCAAGAGCCACCCGAAGCCTCTCACGCACCTGTAAGACACAACCACAGTGTTAGTTTGGGTTGGAATAAAAGCCCGGTTTTCAGTGAGATAAAGGTACACACACCTTCTCGTCCAGGGCTTTGTGGTGTTCGAACAAGGACTTGAGGGCCTTGAGGACCTCCACCTCGCTGGAGACCCCAGAGGGAGGAGGAGCTTGTCTCTTCACCACCGTCATCCTCAGACTGCGCTCGTGACGAGACACCAGACACTCCAGGTGTTCCAAGAGAAGCTAGAGCAGAGACATCACACATGTTATACACATATTATACACTCAGTAACGCACGCACTCACTCTTACCCTGGTGTTGTTCCTCTCAGCTTTCAGTTCAGATATCTCCTCTTCTTTCTCCAGCAGCTGTTCCCGACACACGTTCAGCTCCTTGGTCAGAGTGGCAAACTCCTGGGGAAAAAAACAGAAGATAAGATTGATGAGTTCACATTTTCTAAAGAATTTGCAGAGCATCAGTAGTTCACAGACAGCGCTTGTAGAACC
The DNA here is from genome assembly GCF_029448725.1 of Salvelinus fontinalis. Classification (NCBI taxonomy): domain Eukaryota; kingdom Metazoa; phylum Chordata; class Actinopteri; order Salmoniformes; family Salmonidae; genus Salvelinus; species Salvelinus fontinalis. The sequence continues at coordinate 44,106,655 of NC_074682.1, forward strand.
TTTCACATTCACATCACATGTTTATCTCACACCATTTCACCTGCACCACGTGCCCCACCATTTCACCTGCACCACGTGCCCCACCATTTCACCTGTACCACGTGCCCCACCATTTCACCTGCATCACAGGCCCCACCATTTCACCTGCACCACGGGCCCCACCATTTCACCTGCATCACAGGCCCCACCATATCACCTGTACCACAGGCCCCAACATTTTACCTGTTCCACAGGCTCCACCATATCACCTGTACCACAGGCCCCACCATTTTACCTGTACCACAGGCCCCACCATTTCATGTGCACCATTGGCCAAGCACCATTTCACCTGCACCACGGGCCAAACACAATTTCACCTGCAGCACGGGCTCTGATCCAACTCCAATACCCTGCAGCTTTTAATACTCAGACACGCAGACACACACACATTGATAAAGACACACACACACACACACACACACACACATAAGGAGAGAGAAACACGCAGTGTGGTGGGTCTCTAGACTGGGTGGGCCCTGTAGCAGTGAGACTGCAGTCTTGCGTGGTGTTATGAGTTTGGAGAAGCCCTCAGTACTAAAACTAATCAAAACAGCTGCTCCTCTCAGCCTACGTGGGCTAGGCCACACACACACACACACACACACACACACACACACACACACACACACACACACACACACACACACACACACACACACACACACACACACACACACACACCAAATGTGACAAAGACAAGTGTCTGTGCTCCCGTCTCTATAATGACTATTCTGTTCTGTCCTGAGTCACTGAGTTTGAATTTCACATGAACACAAACACCCCACAAACACACACAGAGTATGGTTTTCAGATTACCCTGACTGGTAGAGCAGAGAAGAAAAGAGGAGGGAGAGAGGGAGGAAAAGAAGAAGAGAGGAAAGGGAAAAAAGGGTCAGTGCATTCATTTTACCATTGTTTTTCACTGGAGGCCAGTGGAAACCTACAAACAGATGTTCCATCTCACTGTCTCTCACTGTCTATTTCAATCAGAGCAAAAGCCTCAACACCCCCCCTCCACCTCATCCTTTTAGCTGCTCCCTCTCTCCCCCCTCTGTCCCTATCAGCTTCTCGTGCACGTCAGGAAAAAGCAATTGGGAGAAGCATGGATTCATAAACGCTTGAGAATAAACAAAAGGGGATTGAAAACACGCATCCTTGATCAGAGATGAGTGTTGTTCACCCCCCCCCCCCCCCTCCTCTCTTTACCTATCATCCTTCACACAGAATAATCAACCAACATCATGGCTTTGTATTTGAGCTGTAATTCTGAGTGTGTTGAATGATGTCATGGTGCCCTCCAGACTAGGTAATAAAAGATCCAGACGGCTTTAGTGCTTGTTGTGGTTCCATGGACCATGGTTACCCCTGAGTGAACTGGAGCAGTACTGAGGCCTGATGGGAAATGAAGTTCCAGGTATTATGTTGGTTATTCTATAGCAGGTCTTGAGTAGGAAGGGCTCACACAGAGGACAAATACTGCTGCTATCTCTCTCTGTGTCTCCATCTCTCTAATACACACTCAAAGGCTACATATTGAAGCTGGAAAATCTTCTGGAAGTCCGGAAAAGGCCATTTTGTCTGCCACAAACCACAATCCGATGTGTGAGATGTGTGAGTGTGTTGTTATTTCTGAGTTAGACTGTGAGCCGTTGCCAAGCAATGCTGAGCTCAGACATTGTAAAGGGATTTCTCTCCTTGGCTTCCTTAAGCAGTTTGGGATTAAGGGATGAAAGCAATATGCTGGACTGAAAAGTGTATGTGTGTGTGTTGGTGTGTGTGTTTCTCGTTCTCTGTGTGTGTATGTAGGATGTTGTACTACAGTCTGACAGACTCAAACTCTCTAAGGTAATCAATTCTAGATTCCACATCGAACAGACAACAAAACACACAAACACAATATCAACACACAAGTACACATTCACTATATTTTAGAGCCAGATGAGTCATTTTAGAACAGTCAGTCAAACACATCCAGTTACTGTCTTTACAGCTCAGAGAGAATGACCTTCAGTAAGTATGGGTATATGTGTGCACTGCGGAAATAGAATAAACACTCTCTTGTATTAGAAGTGTGTGTAAATGTGCGTGTTAGGTTTTACAGTTTCAGACTACGTCATACACTTAGGCATTTAAATGAAGCCAAACCCTGAGACACGCAAGTGACACAACCCCCTTTACAACATCCGAACACACCATGTGTGTGTGTTTGTGTGAATGCGCCTCTTGTCACTATTATAGATAGGATAGGAGAATTGGTTAATCTTGTCGTGGTGTAATTGACTTGTAAACCCCTGTGTTTGTCTGTGCGTGTGTTTAGTGTCTCAGTCCTCCTGGGATTGGTGGAAAGATAATTAACCCTACACTTCCTGGACCAATGTGTTGGAACTGTCAATCACAATAAAGCCCAGCCTCTGGAGGGACTTACACATTGTTCTCTTTTTAAAGACTGCTCCACAATCAGCACTTTTTCTCAAACAAGGACACACAAAAGCACACACTCTCTCTCTATCTATGGCTGAGTGATACTTAGGGCTCTATTTTCGGCTGGTGTTAAGCCTGCACAACTGTCAAATGCACGCTTGTTTGCAATTTCGACCTGTTAATGCCAGCGCTCTTTTACTTTCAAACCCTAGCACCAGGATTGGTAATTTACCTGTCTTATATGAGCTCGCTTGCGCTGAGGTGGAAGGGCTCACACTATATCACAATATCTGAGGTGTGTTCTTTCAAACGTGTGCCAAAGTGCCAATTTCAGTTTTCGCTGGTCAGGATATTTAAAGAGCGACTGACCCTAAAAAGCAACTAATCCCTTTGAAAACGGCCTATGTGGCATTGATATGAGTCAGAAACATTTATTCTATTGTCAAAATGAACTACAGTGTAAATAGGATAATTTGGTCAACAAGTCAGTCTCGTCTAAAACAGAGTTTGGAACCTCAGTGTGTTGTCACAAGGAGTAAACAAAGGTTGGATTACAATCATGTAAACAAAGGTTGGATTACAATCATGTAAACAAAGGTTGGATTACAATCATGTAAACAAATGTTGGATTACAATCATGTAAACAAATGATGCCAGGTTCCACATGCAAATCGCCCCTCCTCCCAATTCCCTTCATTGAGGGGTGCTTTGCTTGCATTGGTTTTGGGCCCAGGCTGCCTCCCGGGCCTGAGCCAGGTGCCCCGTTCAAAGCCCATGTTGAAGCCAGCTCAAAACAAAAGTGAAGTAATTAGCACGTGAGTAGGATTCTGTGTTTTCACATGCAAAAGTGATTGCAACATGACCGAGCGACACAGATTACTGTTCGACTTGAGAAAGATTCTCCTCCCTCACCGCCAGAGTATGTGAGCGGAGTGAGGCTGGACCGGAGCTCCAGCAGCGCTCACTTCCCGAGCTCAGGGCATGCTCACCCCAGCATGCATTTGTAGTCTACTTGTGTGCTGCTATAGCCCCTTGATTTAGCTACTGTCATGGAGTTCACAAAATATTTTCATAAAGAAACAGATAAAACACACAGGTGTTAAATCAAGGTGACTTACAAAGATGAGGACCAAGAGCAAGAGAGGGAGTGTGGTGATGTAGTGTCCACAACTAAAGAATCATTGTTGAATCTGAAATCCCAAAAGTCTAATGGTGTACAGTACTTAATATTTGCACATGCTAAAATAAAGGAACGAGGTGGGTAGATAACTAAGTGTGTCATTGTAGCAAAGTATTCCTAAACAAAACATCTGGTCTCTTAAACGTCTCGTTCATTATGTTCTATTATCTATACAATAGGCCATAGTTGATTTTGGCGCCCGGGGAACAGTGGGTTAACTGCCTCGCTCAGGAGAAGAATGTCAGATTTTTACCTTGTCAGCTCGGGGATTCGATCCAGCAACCTTTCGGTTACTGGTCCAACGCTCCTACCCCCAAGCCTGGAATATTCCCATGTTTAAGGAGCTTTTTTTTGCTGCCTAAAAACCTTTAGGCCTACCTACAGTATATATATATATATATATATATATATATATATATATATATATATATATATATATAAACAACTCGTAATCTCTGCCCAGCCTGGCAAGAGCGGCCAAAAGGGTGTTTAGCATCCCCAGTGGCTCTGCAAGTGGATATTCTCTGCTGCTGACCTGCTCTCCAGACACCATCACATGAGCCTGAAGACACAGGCTGGCCAAACTACTGTTTCCAAAAATGAGGCTCTAATAAGTCATTTTTTGTTAAAAAAAATAAAAAATCTGAGTAAGTTTATAGATAATTTATAGACTATAATGATCAGGGTTGGGGAGTAACGTATTGTCACGCCCTGACCTTAGAGATCCTTTTTATGTCTCTATTTTGGTTTGGTCAGGGCGTGAGTTGGGGTGGGCTTTCTATGTTTTGTGTTTCTATGATTTTCTATTTCTATGTTTTGGCCGGGTGTGGTTCTCAATCAGGGACAGCTGTCTATCGTTGTCTCTGATTGAGAACCATACTTATGTAGCTCTCTTTTCCACCTGTGTTTGTGGGAAGTTGACTTTGTTTAGGGCACATAGCCTTTGAGCTTCACGGTTTGTTTGTAGTGTTTATTGTTTTGTTCGACGTCTTGTTTAATAAAGGAACATGTACGCTCACTATGCTGCACCGTGGTCCTCTTTTTTCAACGGCCGTTACAGAACTTCCCACCTCCAAGGGACCAAGCAGCGTGGTAGAGAGGACTCCTGGACATGGGAGGAGATCCTGGATGGTAAGTGACCCTGGAGGCAGGCTGGGGAGTATCGCCGTCCAAGGGAGGAACTGGAGGCAGCTAAGGTGGAGCGGCAGCGTTATAAGGGAACAAGGCTGGCAAGGAAGCCCGAGAACATTTTGGAGGGGGGCACACGGAGAGTGTGGCTGAGTCAGGTTGGAGACCTGAGCCAACTCCCCGTGCTTACCGTGGCGAGCATGTGACTGGTCAGGCCCCGTGCTATGGAGTGATGCGCACTGTGTCTCGGTTGAGCATTCACAGGCCGGTGTGCTCGGTGCCAGCGTCCCGCATTTGCCGGGTGGAAGTGGGCATCCAGCCAGAACGGGTTGTGCCAGCTCTGCGCTCGAGACCGCCAGTGCGCCTCCACGGCCTAGTGTATCCGGTGCTTCGGCCAAGGAAGAAGCCTCCTGTATGTCTCCCCAGCCTGGTGAGTCCTGTGCCTGCTCCCAGAGCCAGGCCTCCTGTGTGTCTCTCCACTCTAGAGACGGTCTCCAGTCCGGAGCCTCCAGCGACTTTCTCCAGTCCGGAGCCTCCAGCGACGTTCTCCAGTCCGGAGCCTCCAGCGACGTTCTCCAGTCCGGAGCCTTCAGCGAGGGTGCCCAGTCCGGGGCCCGCAGCGAGGGTGCCCAGTCCGGGGTCCACAACGAGGGTGCCCAGTCCGGGGCCCGCTACGAGGGTCCCCAGTCCGGGGTCGGCGGCGAGGGTCCCAGAGGTGCCACCAAAGTGGGGTGAGCCAGCGGTGGAGCGGGGTCTGCGTCCCGCACCTGAGCCGCCGCCGCGGATAGATGCCCACCCAGACCCTCCCCTATAGGTTTAGGTTTTGCGGCCGGAGTCCGCACCTTTGGGTGGGGGAGGGGTACTGTCACGCCCTGACCTTAGAGATCATTTTTATGTCTCTATTTTGGTTTGGTCCGGGCGTGAGTTGGGGTGGGCTTTCTATGTTTTGTGTTTCTATGATTTTCTATTTCTATGTTTTGGCCGGGTATGGTTCTCAATCAGGGACAGCTGTCTATCTTTGTCTCTGATTGGGAACCATACTTATGTAGCTCTTTTTTCCACCTGTGTTTGTGGGAAGTTGACTTTGTTTAGGGCACATAGCCTTTGAGCTTCACGGTTTGTTTGTAGTGTTTATTGTTTTGTTCGGCGTCTTGTTTAATAAAGGAACATGTACGCTCACTATGCTGCACCGTGGTCCTCTTTTTTCAAGGGCCGTTGCACGTATTACATGTAAGGGATTCATTACATGTAAGGGATTACAAAAATACGGTAACTGTAATCCGTTACGTTACCAGCTAAAATATTGTAATCAGATTACAGATACTTTTGAAAAACTAGATAATTACTTCGAGGATAACTTTTAAATTCAGAAAGAATGTTTGCGGAAAACAAATCTTTGGCACTTCTCTGTTTTCTCAATGACATTCAAATCAGCATTGAAAAAAGGCGCAAGATTAAGTTTGTTCCACCTGAGCGAGTCTGACCACAAGTCAGAGACCACTATGATGACACACCAAATGTGTTTGATGGATCACGTGAAAAGAGCAGGAATAGGCTTTTGTAGTCTACAGTCCAAGCTATGTCTTCCAACTGTGCGACTGCTGTCGGCATCCAAAGATTATCCAACTTGAATAAATGCTTGGAGGTAAGGATGACAGCAGTGGTGTAGTTTAAGGCGATACGGATATCACTTATTATTAAAATCTACATAGCTGTCACGTTCCTGACCTTATTTTCCTTTGTTTAGCTTTGTTTAGTTGGTCAGGACGTGAGCTGGGTGGGCAGTCTAAGTTATGTGTTTCTATGTTTAGGTTCATTGGTGTTAGCCTTATATGGTTCTCAATCAGGGACAGGTGTTTGACGTTTCCTCTGATTGAGAACCATATAAAGGTAGGCTGTTCACACCGTTTGTTTGTGGGTGATTGTCTTCCGTGTCAGTGTTGTTACCACACGGGACTGTTTCGTTTGTTTAGTCGGTTCCTGTTCCTGCGTTCTTTGTGTTCTATAAGTTCTCATGTTCAGGTCTGTCTACGTCGTTTTTGTTGTTTTGTAGTTATTCAAGTGTGCTTCGTGTTCGTCTTGTTTAATAAATCAACATGTATTCATCACCAGCTGCGTTTTGGTCCAATCCATGCTCCTCCTCAGACGAGGAGGAGAACAACCGTTACAATAGCGCATTGATGTGAATCACACTGCTGCTCTCTCATTTAGCTATTTGCACCTTATGGTTGTTGCAACCTTGGTATTTGCAACCTTGTGGTTGTTGTGGATGGCTGTTCACAAATCGAAATGTGTATTTTAACCATATAATGGTTGAATTCAATACGTTTAAGCTGCATATCAATCATTGTTTGTAGTTGCTACATCCATTTTTGGACTTATAAATTATATACATTATATATATATATATAGTACCAGTCAAAGTTTGGACACACCTACTCTTTTGACTGGTACTATATATTTTGGACACACCTACTCTTTTGACTGGTACTATATATATATACAGTGGGGAGAACAAGTATTTGATACACTGCCGATTTTGCAGGTTTTCCTACTTACAAAGCATGTAGAAGTCTGTAATTTTTATCATAGGTAAAATCAAATCAAATTTTATTTGTCACATACACATGGTTAGCAGATGTTAATGCGAGTGTAGCGAAATGCTTGTGCTTCTAGTTCCGACAATGCAGTAATAACCAACGAGTAATCTAACCAAACAATTCCACAAATACTACCTTATACACACAAGTGTAAAGGGATAAAGAATATGTACATAAAGATATATGAATGAGTGATGGTACAGAACGGCATAGGCAAGATGCAGTAGATGGTATAGAGTACAGTATATACATATGAGATGAGTAATGTAGGGTATATAAACATAAAGTGGCATAGTTTAAAGTGGCTAGTGATACATGTATTACATAAAGATGGCAAGATGCAGTAGATGATATAGAGTACAGTATATACATATACATATGAGATGAGTAATGTAGGGTATGTAAACATTATATTAAGTGGCATTGTTTAAAGTGGCTAGTGATACATTTTTACATACATTTCCATCAATTCCCATTATTAAAGTGGCTGGAGTTGAGTCAATATGTTGGCAGCGGCCACTAAATGTTAGTGGTGGCTGTTTAACAGTCTGATGGCCTTGAGATAGAAGATGCTTTTCAGTCTCTCGGTCCCTGCTTTGACGCACCTGTACAGACCTCGCCTTCTGGATGATAGCGGGGTGAACAGGCAGTGGCTCGGGTGGTTGTTGTCCTTGATGATCTTTATGGCCTTCCTGTGACATCAGGTGGTGTAAGTGTCCTGGAGGGCAGGTAGTTTGCCCCCGGTGGGTTCAGGTCTGGAGACTGGCTAGGCCACTCCAGTACCTTGAGATGCTTCTTACGGAGCCACTCCTTAGTTGCCCTGGCTGTGTGTTTCGGGTCGATGTCATGCTGGAAGACCCAGCCACAACCCATCTTCAATGCTCTTACTGAGTGAAGGAGGTTGTTGGTCAAGATCTCGCAATACATGGCCCCATCCATCCTCCCCTCAATACGGTGCAGTCGTCCTGTCCCCTTTGCAGAAAAGCATCTCCAAAGAATGATGTTTCCACCTCCATGCTTCACGGTTGGGATGGTGTTCTTGGGGTTGTACTCATTCTTCTTCTTCCTCCAAACACGGCGAGTGGAGTTTAGACCAAAAAGCTCTATTTTTGTCTCATCAGACCACATGACCTTCTCCCATTCCTCCTCTGGATCATCCAGATGGTCATTGGCAAACTTCAGATGGGCCTGGACATGCGCTGGCTTGAGCAGGGGGACCTTGCGTGTGCTGCAGGATTTTAATCCATGACGGCGTAGTGTGTTACTAATGGTTTTCTTTGAGACTGTGGTCCCAGTCATTGACCAGGTCCTGCCGTGTAGTTCTGGGCTGATCCCTCACCTTCCTCATAATCATTGATGCCCCACAAGGTGAGATCTTGCATGGAGCCCCAGGGTGATTGACCGTCATCTTGAACTTCTTCCATTTTCTAATAATTGCGCCAACAGTTGTTGCCTTCTCACCAAGCTACTTGCCTATTGTCCTGTAGCCCATCCCAGCCTTGTGCAGGTCTTCAATTTTATCCCTGATGTCCTTACACAGCTCTCTGGTCTTGGCCATTGTGAAGTGGTTGGAGTCTGTTTGACTGAGTGTGTGGACAGGTGTCTTTTATACAGGCAACGAGTTCAAACAGGTGCAGTTAATACAGGTAATGAGTGGAGAACAAGAGGGCCTCTTTTTTTATTTATTTATTATTATTTTTTTTATCCCATTTTCTCCCCAATTTTCGTGGTATCCAATCGCTAGTAATTACTATCTTGTCTCATCACTACAACTCCCGTACGGGCTCGGGAGAGACGAAGGTCGAAAGCCATGCGTCCTCCGGAAGCACAACCCAACCAAGCCGCACTGCTTCTTAACACAGCGCGCCTCCAACCCGGAAGCCAGCCGCACCAATGTGTCGGAGGAAACACCGTGCACCCGCCCCCCTTGGTTAGCGAGCACTGCGCCCAGCCCGCCACAGGAGTCGCTGGAGCGCGATGAGACAAGGAAATCCCTACCGGCCAAACCCTCCCTAACCCGGACGACGCTAGCCCAATTGTGCGTCGCCCCACGGACCTCCCGGTCGCGGCCGGCTGCGACAGAGCCTGGGGGCGAACCCAGAGACTCTGGTGGCGCAGTTAGCACTGCGATGCAGTGCCCTAGACCACTGCGCCACCCGGGAGGCCCCCAAGAGGGCTTCTTAAAGAAAAACTAACAGGTCTGTGAGAGCCGGAATTCTTGCTGGTTGGTAGGTGATCAAATACTTATGTCATGCAATAAAATGCAAATTAATTACTTAAAAATCATACAATGTGATTTTCTGGATTTTTGTTTAAGATTCCGTCTCTCACAGTTGAAGTGTACCTATGATAAAAATTACAGACCTCTACATGCTTTGTAAGTAGGAAAACCTGCAAAATCGTCAGTGTATCAAATAATTGTTCTCCCCACTATATATATATATATATATATATATATATATATATATAAACGCTTGGAGGTAAGGATGACAGCAGTGGTGTAGTCTAAGGCGATATGGATATCACTTATTATTGATATCTACATAGCGCATTGATGACTTCTGCCGAAGTCGGTCCCTCTCCTTGTTTGGGCGGCGTTCGGCGGTCGACATCACCGGCCTTCTAGCTATCACCGATCCACTTTTCATGTTCCATTTGTTTTGTCTTTGTTTTCTACACACCTGGTTTCAATTCCCTCATTACATGTTCATTATTTAACCCTCTGGTTTCCCCATGTTTGTGTTATTGTCAGGCTATGATTCTGACGGCTGCTATTATTGTTGCCGGGTTTTGTTATTACGCCCGTTTATTCGTGGTTCCGGTATTTTTCCTGCACCAATGTATTGTGTTGGTTCTGGTGTTTACTTTATTAAATACCTTGTCCACGCATTTCAGCTCTCCTGTGCCTGACTCCTTTTCACCAGTTACCCACAGCCTTGACACCCAAGAAGACTCAATGCTGTAATCGCTGCCAAAGTTTCTTCAACAAAGTACTGATATTTCGGGGTTTTATTTGTAATAAATTTGCAAAAATGTCTAAAAGACAGTTTTTTCTATGTCATTATGGGGTATTGTGTGTAGATTGATGAGGGGAATTTAAAATATATATATTTTAGAATAAGGCTGTAAGGTAACAAAATGTGGAAAAAGTCAAGAGGTCTGAATACTTTCCCGAAGGCACTGTATATCCATCCCCGTCTCCAAAGAGCCAACTTGTCTGGTTACCAAAGACGCGCTCCTCCAAACATACTGTAGGCTATTCAAAATGTTAATTTCTATAACGACATATCAACAGTAGGCCTGGGCTATATCTTGCTTATTGCCTCACACATACAATTTACAGGAGGGCACCTAGTATTTTTTGTTGTTGAGAAGTGCGATGCATAAAGGCCTATAATCGTTGAAGCCAATTACCACAATGTTGACTGTCAACACTCCAAACATATTGAACAAACACTGGATTTATTTTTGTTGTTGTACTGTTGCAGTCACTCGTTACTGTAGCCTATGCCATTTAATAAACTATAGTATCAATCCACAATGGACTAGGATGAGAATATTCCATTCCCGCAGCCGAATTGGAATTGATGACAACGCAAAGACCGTAAATTAACTACAGAGCTTGAGACAAACGCATGCGGTATTAAGCCATGGGACGCATTGATTGGCCAGTGAGTGGCCAAGCCCTCATCACACCTACAACTTGTTAATTCATCAAAACCCAGGCCTTCACACTACCGCCAGCTATTGAGCTCATACAATTTCTGACACACCCCTGGACCTATAGCACTACCACCAGCGGTTAGATACCATTACATTAGGTTTGTTAAAATAGAGCCCTTATGGTGAAATGAGCAGAGAATAAAGGGATGGAGGAAGGATGACAGGAGGAGAGAAAAAGATGGGGAGCACTGAACGACTGCTTCCTTAAGGAGAGTCAGATATCAGGGCTGAAAAAGTCTACCACTGCAGAGAGAGAAAAAGAGAGAGAGAGAGCGAGATGGAAGAGGAAGAGGGAGCGAGAGGGAGAGGGGGGAGAGAGGGGAGAGAGGGAGGGAGCGAGAAGAAGAGGGAGTGAGAGGGAGAGGAAGAGGGAGAGGTTGATAATGATGAATCAGACACATCATGTATAAGAAACAGATTGCCTTTAATCAAGCATCCCGGTATGCAATATGTTAAGTACTTCTGAATGACAGGCGTGGTATGACTCCTTGTCTACAAGACTCTTTGAGAAAATATTATAGACCAAACAGTGAAAACATAGGCCTCCAATTTTTTATGAAATATGGATTGTCATTTTTCTGGGGCTGTGGAAAAAAAGCACAAGGATGACTTAGTGGCCCCAACCAACACTCCCCCAGATATTTTGTAACATGCCATATAAGTCCTCTGTCATGGAAAACACACACACACACACACACACACACACACACACACACACACACACACACACACACACACACACACACACACACACACACACACACACACACACACACACACACAGGGCTGTGACGGTCATGAAATTTTGTATGACGGTAATTTGCCAGCCAAACACACATTTTCTCCTCTCTCCACTCCTGACTGCATGTGCTGCTGTAGAAATAGAATGAAATTGCCAGGGTTAGAGGTTCCAAGCCTGTTCTATTAATTTTATTTCTATGTGTGCTGCTGAATTGCCTAGGCAACTGAAGACTCATTTGCTACAACACCTTGTTTGTTTCAGCAAGGAACAACAAAGTTTCATCACATTGTTAAGAGTCCATGTTAGCGCAGTAACGGACTCAACCGCACGAATGCCAGGCTGTCCCATCTTCAGTCACTTGTCCAAAAACGGTTATGACGGTTATTTTATTTTCATGACGGTCTTCATTCGTAATCGTCGGTTACACGGTTATACAGTAATTGTGCCAGACCTTCACACACACAAAGAACCTTGCCCTGGCTTTGGTTTTTGATTGGCTGTGACTAATAGTCAACCGCAGCATCTGCCTGCACACATATGTCACCATGACAACACATCATTAGGAAAGTTGGAAGTATCTGAGATTGTCACGTCCGCCTTCCTCCTCGTCTGAGGAGGAGTAGTTGGAAGGATCGGAGGACCAATATGCCAATAAGTGTTCATCTTGATATTTATTTAAAAAGAGAACACTGAACGAACTATACAAAAATAACAAACAACGAACGTGAAGCTGACACAAAACACTACACATAGACAATCACCCACAACCCACAATGACAAAACAGGCTACCTAAATATGGTTCCCAATCAGAGACAACGACTAACACCTGCCTCTGATTGAGAACCATATCAGGCCAAACACAGAAACAGACAAACTAGACATACAACATAGAATGCCCACTCAGATCACACCCTGACCAAACAAAACATATAAACCTACAAAGCAAACTATGGTCAGGGCGTGGCAGTACCCCCACCCCAAGGTGCGGACTCCGGCAGGAAAACCTAAACCTATAGGGGAGGGTCTGGGTGGGCATCTATCCGCAGTGGCGGCTCTGGCGCGGGACGTGGACCCCACTCCACCATAGTCATTACCCGCTTCAGTGGCCTCTTAGGAACGGCAACCCTCGCCGCCAACCTTGGACTGGCAACCCTACTAAAGGGCCCCACTGGACTGAGGGGCAGCTCCGGACTGAGGGGCAGCTCCGGACTGAGGGGAGGCTCCGGACTGAGGGGCGGCTCCGGACTGAGGGGCGGCTCCGGACTAAGGGCGGCTCCGGACTAAGGGCGGCTCCGGACTGAAGGGCGGCTCCTGACTGACGGACGGCTCTGACGGCTCCTGACTGACGGACGGCTCTGACGGCTCCTGACTGACGGACGGCTCTGGCGGCTCCTGACTGACGGACGGCTCTGGCGGCTCCTGACTGACGGGCGGCTCTGGCGGCCCCTGACTGACGGGCGGCTCTGGCGGCTCCTGACAGACGGGCGGCTCTGGCGGCTCCTGACAGACGGGCGGCTCTGGCGGCTCCTGACAGACGGGCGGCTCTGGCGGCTCCTGACAGACGGGCGGCTCCTGACAGACGGGCGGCTCTGACGGCTCAGGACAGACGGGCGGCTCTGACGGCTCAGGATGACGGGCGGCTCAGGCGGCGCTGGACAGACGGGCGGCTCAGACCGCGCTGGACAGACGGGCGGCTCAGACGGCGCTGGACAGACGGGAGACTCAGATGGCGCTGGACAGATGGGAGACTCAGACGGCGCTGGACAGACGGGAGCACCTGTAGTGAGGAGACAGAGAGACAGCCTGGTGCGGTGGGCTGCCACCGGAGGGCTGGTGCGTGGAGGTGGCACCGGATAGACCGGACCATGGAGGCGCACTGCAGGTCTTGAGCACCGAACCTGCCCAACCCTACCTGGCTGAATACTCCCCGTAGCCAAGCCAGTGCGGCGAGGTGGGCCGCACTGGGCTGTGCTGGCGAACCGGGGACACCATGCGTAGGGCTGGTGCCATGTACCCCGGCCCGAGGAGACGCACTGGAGACCAGATGCTTTGAGCCGGCTTTATGTCACCTGGCTTGATAACCACTCTAGCCCGGCCGATACGAGGCGCTGCTATGTACCGCACCGGGCTATGCCTGCTCACCGGAGACACTGCCCGGTCCCTCTCTCCAAGGTAAGCACGGGGAGTTGGCTCAGGTCTCCTACCTGGCTTAGCCACATTCCCCGTGTGCCCCCCCAACACATTTTTGGGGCTGCCTCTCTGGCTTCCAGCCGCGCTTACGTGCAGCCTCCTCATACCACCGCCTCTCCGCTTTCGCTGCCTCCAGCTCAGCTTTGGGGCAGCGATACTCTCCAGCCTGCGCCCAGGGTCCCTTGCCGTCCAGAATCTCCTCCCAGGTCCAAGAGTCCTGCGATCGCTGCTGCTGCTGCTTTTGCCCGTTACCACGCTGCTTGGTCCTTTGTTGGTGGGTGATTCAAACTTCTCTCAGGAGAAGTTTGAAGGATCGGAGGACCAATATGCAGCATGGTAAGTGTTCATCTTGATATTTATTTAAAAAGAGAACACTGAACGAACTATACAAAAATAACAAACAACGAACGTAAAGCTATCGAATAATAGTGCTGACACAAAACACTACACATAGACAATCACCCACAACCCACAATGACAAAACAGGCTACCGAAATGCCCACTCAGATCACACCTTGACCAAACAAAACATATAAACCTACAAAGCAAACTATGGTCAGGGCGTGACAGAGATAGCATAAAAAGACACACACACACACACACACACACACACACACACACACACACACACACACACACACACACACACACACACACACACACACACACACACACACACACACACACACACACACACACACACACACACACACACACACACACACACACACACACACACACACACACACACACACACACACACACACACACACACACACAGCATGGTGGCTCTCTCCCAGTGTGCCAGCACCTTGGGCCCCCCTCACAGGGGAAGCTAACTGCAGCACTCCTCAGCTCCTCAGGCACAATGATTACTGACATAGTACTACTCATATCACAGACCACAACTACTGACTCTACAGCTCTGGGAGTAGAATTAAAACGGAGAGAAGAACCATGTGAGCAGAACTGACAGTAGGAATGTCTGTATAAAGTGAATGCAGAACTCTGCTTCAAGTGTTTCTTCACTGTATGAAAGACTGAATAACAACAGTCCTCAGTGAACACACAGCTTGTGATAATGCTTCACGGCCAAGACAGTCAGGCTCGGTGAAATGATGAATGAACATTCAGCATGAGCATCATGACTCAAACAAATTAGACTAAAAGGCCAATAACAGCAGCACACTTGAGGGTGACACGATAGGCATTAACTGAAGCATTCTGCACTGTAACAACAGCACCACAGAAAAGCCACCATCACTCCTGTGAGACTGAGAAAACAACGGAGTCTGAAAATACCAGGCAATCCTATTGACAGGCAGAGAGAGAGAGACACTGTATGGACAGAAGCTAGAGAGAGACAGATAAATATGCCTGGTTCAGACAGCTGGGTAAATGGGAACTGAAGTACACACTTGAAGAGGGATTATCAAAGTGAGGTGTTAGAATGAGTGTGTGTCTGGGGGAAGACCAGGCTGTTTCAGCTAGGTGTTAAGAACAATACACGCTCCTTTATCTGATACACTGACAGGTGTGAATAGAGAGATGATTTAAACACACATCACATGGTAAGGGAGGCCTTATTGATGCATAACAATTATGTGCCAAAGATGATATGCTTAAAAGTCACATTGTCATAATATATAAGTGCTGAGCAAGACACTGCATAAAAGCCTGCTTCTATACTTTAAGAATTTCAAACAGATGCAGGGGCAGTCTGTGTGACAGCATTCTGACTGCAGTGAAAAGAGCTGGCAACAACACAGCCTTCCCCTCTCTCTCTCCTTCTCTCCCCCCTCTCACTCTTATCAATTTCAATTTTCAATCTCTCTCTCTCTCCTTCTCTCCCTCCTCCCTCTTGCTCTTCTCTATCACTCTCTCCCCCCTCTTGTTCTCTCTCTCTCTCTCTCTCCTTCTCTCCCCCCTCTCGCTCTTCTCTCTCTGTCTCTCTCTCCCTCCCCCTTCTCGCTCTCTCTCTCTCTCCTCTCACCCTCTATCTCTCTCACCCCTCTTTCTTTCTGTTTTACGCTCTCTCTCTCTGTGCATACAAAAAAGTGCCAACTCCCCTAAAGTTCCCAAACTTTTCTATCTTTCTCCATTTCTCTTTGAATGCTGCAGAATGGCAGGCAGCCACAGTGGCAAATCAACATGTTTCCCTGGGAGAGAAGCTGTCTGCTACGCCTCCTGTCTTAGTGCCTCAAAAGTCAAACACTTTTCAGTAAATATTGTATACCTCATATTCTGAATTCACTTCACACAGTTGATCTGAAAACATTTTCCATTGACCTGAAAACAACATGAGTGAGAGGGGACAGGCTGGGCAGTGAGGTGAATAGGGGAAGGGGGGTGGACTTTACCAGACGCATACTTTTTTAAACATTTGACATTTGAGTCATTTAGCAGACACTCTTATCCAGAGCGACTTACAGTAGTGAGTGCATACATTTTCATACTGGTCCCCCGTGGGAATCAAACCTACAACCCTGGAGTTGCAAGCGTCGTGCTCTACCAACTGAGCGATGCACATACATACACACACCATAATCAATGCCATACACACAGTTATGTATGGTTTCTAGTGGTCCCACAACTGATCCATGTGATTAGATCCCTACCTCGTACATGTAGGTGTTAAAGTGGATCCCATTCTGAAGATGGATCTTCACTGTCGGATTCATGACGGAATATCATATCAGATCCCAAACCAGACCAACCAATCCCAGAGACAGAGAGAGCTTGCGTCTCATGTGCCCCTAAATCCCTGCTGTGTGACAGTGAGCCTGGCTGGAATAAAAGAGGTTCCTCTACTGGTTTGTCTACTCTGCTGGGACAAACGACAGAGCTACACTACTGTACTATGCTGCTACAACTACAGCCTACAGCATGGGTTACAGCAGAGAGAGGGAGGGAGGGGCAGGAGTAGAGGGAGAGCTAGAAGGGGAGACAGAATGAGGGAGGAGAGAGGGAGAGATGGGGGGTGCATGGTTGAGGCAGGGCTGCACTAAATATGGGTTGTTGTGATACAGCATAGGAATAGCGAGAGAGAGAGAGAGAGAGATAGAGAGAGAGAGAGGGAGGGAGGGAGGGAGATATGAGGAGAGGTGTGTAGTGAGTGGTCAGCTGACTGGACAGGGTTGGACTTAGAGGACTGCTGAGGGGCTGTGTGGCCACCCGTTCACAAACACACTCTCTCGTTCTCTGGGCTAAAAATTGACCTGCCCATCTGGCGTTTGCCCGAAATGCCAGGTGGCCAGTCCGACCATGCATGGGTGAGAACTTGGCTTTACTGTTGAATGGATGGTTAGAACAGAAGTGTGCATGTTCACTGGCATCACCTCGCTTAAAGAAACAATGCCACTCGTTTAGTAATTAATCAGATAATTACCTCAATCTATTAGACTGTCTGAGTCACTGGTGACCCATTTTAGTTTCCAAATCTACTACAAGATCAGCCTTTTGTATTCACCACTGACAGACTACCAACCCAACTCCTCGCCAAGGGGTTTATCAGCACAAAATATGATTTTCTCTCTCTCTAACACACATTCTCTTTCTCTCTCTGACATACATTCTCTCTCTCTCTCTCTCTCTCTCTCTCTCTCTCTCTCTCTCTCTCTCTCTCTCTCTCTCTCTCTCTCTCTCTCTCTCTCTCTCTCTCTCTCCTCTCTCTCTCTCTCTCTCTCTCTCTCTCTCTCTCTCTCTCTCTCTCTCTCTCTCTCTCTCTCTCTCTCTCTCTCTCTCTCTCTCTCTCTCTCTCTCTCTCTCTCTCTCTCTCTCTCTCTCTCTCTCTCTCTCTCTCTCTCATATATCTATAAATGGAGGTGGGCTCAGGACCTCAAAACACATAAAAAAGGTGGTGCTGAGTCTGGAGGGGGCAGATTAGTGGAGCTGATGTGGGGTGATGTTGACAATCGGTCTGCTTATATAACTGATCCGACGCACACCCTGCTCTGCACACCTGTCATTGACTGTACTGTAGATACCACGACAGAAAATGAAAAGACAAATGCTTGCATATCTTTTAGAGCAAGAACATATTAAATCAGTGTGTAAGTGTTTGACTACATATGGTCCATAAGTCTTACAGGGATCGAGAGAGAGGCAGGGAGAGACAAAGAGCGAGAGAGAGATGATTGGCGCCCCGTTCTATGTTTGGCTTCTGCGTTCACACACTAATTCCACAGCTGCCTGGCTGCTTTGACAGACAAACAGACAAACACGCCCACTGCTTCGACAGGCACACACATGTGTGTGTGTTCACACACAGCTCAAAAAACAGTCCTAGAGAGAGGGGGAGAAGAGGAGAAAATTGAGGGATGTAGAGGAGGGAAGAGGAGGATGAGAAGGAGAGAGAAAAATATTGAAAAATAATGACATGAGGAATAAATACACAATGAGTAAGGATAACGGGGTAGCAGTACCGAGTGGATGAGCAGGGGTATGAGGTAATTGAGGTAGATATGTACATATAGGTAGGGGTAAAGTGACTGGGCCGTATGCACTACCCTCTGTAGTGCCTTACGGTCGGATGCCAAGCAGTTGCCATACCAAGAGGTGATGCAGCCAATCAAGATGCTTACAATGGAGCAGCTGTATAACTCTTTGAGGATCTGAGGGTCCATGCCAAATATTTCCAGCCTTCTGAGGAGGAAGAGGCTCTGTCGTGCCCTCTTCACGACTGTGTTAGTGTGTGTGGGCCATCATAAGTCCTTAGTGATGTGGAAGCTTTTGACCCGCTCCACTAAAGCCCCGTCGATGTGTGTGAGATAGTGAGAGATGAGAAGTCAAACATCAAGCTGAACACGCAGCCTGTTGTATTCCTGCTGCCTCAAGCCTACTGCAGACGTTCGGCCTGTCTGTCTGTCTGGGCCCTGCTTGGACCTGGTTGTCAAGGAAACAAAAGAGAGGAACTCAACACACAGCAAGACGAACATGGTTAGAGAGAGAGAGCAACAGCAGGAAAGATAACGTGAGATTTAGAGAAGAAAAGAGAGTGACTGTGAAAGAGTGAGTGAGACAGCGAGAGGCCTGTGATGGACTGTGAAAAAGCACACCTCAAAATCTCAGAATAACTGCTATGACTGCCAAGGAACCAAACTAACTCTGATATAAGGTACAACTTATATGTGAAACTGTGCACAGCCAAAGAAGAACCATTCCTTGCACTCAATGCACTCCATGCCAGTTCGTTCATTCTGATGATATCGAGATCCAACATGGCCGTCTAGTGACTGTGGAACAGTTGTCCAGGTAAATAGAGAGGTTCAGGTCAGTTCAGCAGTGGTCATCTCTTCTCCACTGGGACAGAGTGATTGCAGCCTGCTGCCTGCTGGTCACATTAGTGAGGAGACAGAGACACCTAGTGCCAACAGACGGTACTCATTCTTAACATGGAAGGACAGAGGGAAGGAAGAGAGGAAGGATCCATTTAACAATATTGGAACAGAAACCTTTTTAGCAGGGGTTCCACTCTAGCTTTCATCGATGCAGTTGGTGAGAGACAGACACAGACAGAAAGATAGACAGACAGACAGACCGACAGACACACACTGTGCTTTCCGTTTGGTCACACTTATACACACAGAGCGCTGTGTTTTGGCTCGTGTCACACACAAACGCACACTGGCACTGACAAAAAAAGGCTTGAAGAAATTGAAGCAGCGCTCTTAGCAGCAGAGAATTAACAGGAGGATAAATCTCTCAACTATCCATCAGCCTCTCCCTTTTCTGCACTGTCTTCCTCTCTTACTCTTTCCATCTCCCTACCTCTCCTACTAACTAACCCTCCTTGGCCTTCCCACTCTCTCCCCTGCTCTCCCTCCGCCCTCTCTGTCTCGCTCTCTCTCTCTGCTGTTTCTCTAAGCATAGCTGGAGTTTATCTCAGCTGAACATGCCCTCTCTGAGTAGCCATTTTAAAACACAACATAATATGGTTTGAGCTAATAGACACACACGCACGCACACACACACAGACACACAAGCACACACACACACACACACACACACACAGACACACACCCTTAGTTGAGGATCTAGCTTAGTGAGAAAGAAAGCTCTGTCATCCAGGTGTCAGGAACAATAATCACTCAACAATCTCTCAATCTCCATAACCTCCTTCATCCATCCCCTATCTCTCTCCTCCCCTTGCCCTCTCCCTCCTTTTCTCCACTCCCTCGCTCCCTCTTTGCCTGCAAACATGAGTCGGCTCCATCTCCCCTACTGTCGTCAGCAGCAGAGCAACTCAGCACACATGAACACACACAAACAGTCCGACTTTGGGGGGCACAGTCCTGCATAAGATGTCCATGTGGAAAGGTCAACTCCTGCATTATAAGATGACTGTGGTGCCCATAGTGTAGTACAGGTCTTGGGACAGGACTGTAGGGTATAGTAATGGCTTCACACGAGCTCTCACTGGCACTGGGAATAGGGAGAGAGGAGGAGGGAGAAAAAGAGGGGAGGAGGGGAAGGAATTACGAAGGGGAGAGATGGATGTGTGTATAGGAGGTCAGGGGCACTACTTTTGCCCTTCACAGGGCATCGAGTGCAGCGTTGCAGTGGCATGGTGAAACTCTACACCCTGTGTGTGTGTCTGTGTGTGCGTGTGTGTGTGTGCGTGCGTGGATGCATGCGTGAGCGTGTGGCTGCAGTGAAAGAGACATGACAGGAACCTCGCGTGGCACCTGCGAGTGAGGCATCAGACAGCCCGTCTTTCAACACTCCTTCCTCTCTTCTCATCCATCACTTCATTATTGTGTCAGGTATTTAATACATATCTTCTATTATTTAATACATATCTTGTGTTAAAATAAAGACAATTACATGTGCCTCATTTGCATAAATACACCATGTGTATTTGCATATATTACTAAATTAACGTAACGGCTGCAACCACCAAACACTTGCTCTGTTTACCCTACCTGCACTCATCTGCGCTGTCTAGACTGCCTCATTAATTACTGTTGTTGTCATTTTCTCTTGCATAATTCAACAAGCGTGTCAATAGCTGGATACCCTCAGATTAAAATAAACACGTTTGGCTTTAGATTACTTCTATCTATACAGGTTGGAGGCACCTTAATTGGGGAGAACGGGCTCATGGGAATGGCTGGAATAGGTGCAATGCCATTCCATTCGTGCCCTTCCAGCCATTATTATGAGCCGTCCTCCCCTCAACAGCCTCCACTGACACATACCAGGGGTTGAAACCAGGAACAGAACCGAAAACCTTTTTCAAGGAACAGACTCAGAACAGGGAATAAAAATGATCTATACTGCTCCAGAACAGAAATGTTATTTTAAAAGCATGGAAACCGGTTTATAACGTTATTTTACATTCCAGGCATTTTTTTACAATCCCACAATCCCCAGTGTCTGCCTGACAGCTGAAAATCTATGCCAGTGTGTGTGCATGTGTAGGCTACGGCCCCTCCCCTCCAGAGCATAGCTGTAGCATACTGAAATTACAAGCACGATGCAGTAGATAGGGAGAGAGATGTTTCATTAGAGAAGAATGGATTCACTTGTTCAATGCCAGTTAGGGATAGTATAGTTATCACATTTCACTTTGGATTCATTAACTACAAAAAGGTAAGACGTGATTTCACAGTGCCTTCAGAAAGTATTCAGACTCCTTGACTTTTTCCACATTTTGTTACGTTACAGCCTTATCCTAAAATGGATTCAATTGTTTTCCCCCCTCATCAATCTACACACAATACCCCATAATGACAAAGCAAAAACAGTTTTGTTTATATTTTTGCAAATGTATTACAAAATAAAAACAAAACAACTGAGTCTTCTTGGGTATGACACTACAAGCTTGGCACACCTGTATTTGGGGAGTTTCTCCCATTCTTCTCTGCAGATCCTCTCTACCTCTGTCAGGTTGGATGGGGAGCGTTGCTGCACAGCTATTTTCAGGTCTCTCCAGAGATGTTCGATCGGGTTCAAGTCACTAATATCACTATAATCCCAGTGTTCATTTTCAGGAGTTGCATTTATTTCAGCGCATCTAATTTGTAATCTAATAACACTGTATAAAATGTAGACTTTTTAAAATTCCACAAAAAATGAACACCCATCAAAATAAAGTTGTCTTTCTTGTGATGTAAGTGTCGAGACGGTGCGTTAAATCCTAGACGAAGCTTTACCGTTCTTATAGAATGAACGGAAAGACAATGTACTCCATTTACTCCATTTCAGCAATTACTGGGGTGTGCTTTAAATATCATTATCAACATGTTCTTGATCGTAGCGTTATCGGGAAAAACCTACAGGCACAAGCAGGAGCATGAAAGAGTCACAGGAGTAAAATGAATGTCATTAATCCAGTGAGCAGGACAAAGATGGCTGAGACAGACAGATCTTAAGGTGGGCGGGACATGCAAGTTGCTACTGACAGTGTCAAATCAAATTTCAAATCATATTGTATTTGTCACATACAAACCCTACTGAATGCTTACTTACAAGCCCTTAACCAACAATGCAGTTTAAGAAATAGAGTTAATATAATTTTTACTAAATAAACTAAAGTAAAACATTTAATAAAAAGTAACACAATAAAATAACAATAACGAGGCTATATACAGGGGGTACCGGTACCGAGTCAATGTGTGGGGGTACAAGTTAATCGAGGTACATGTAGGTAGGGATAAAGTGACTATGCATAGATAATAAACAGCGAGTAGCAGCAGTGTAAAAATAAAGGGAGGGGGTTCAACGTGAATAATCCGGATGGCCATTTGATTAATTGTTCAGCAGTCTTACGACTTTGGGGTAGAAGCTGTTAAGGCGCTCCGGTACCGCTTGCCATGCGGTAGCAGAGAGAATAGTCTATGACTTGGGTGACTGGTGTCTTTGACAATTTTTGGGACCTTCCTCTAACACCGTCTAGCATATAGGTCCTGGATGGCAGGAAGCTTGGCCCCAGTGATGTACTGGGCCATACGCACTACCCTCTTTAGGCGCCTTACGGTCAGATGCCGAGCCGTTGCCACACCAGGCAGTGATGCAACCGGTCAGGATGCTCTCGATGGTGCAGCTGTAGAACTTTTTGAGAATCTAGGGACTCATGCCAAATCTTTTCAGTCTCCTGAGGGGAAAAGGCATTGTAGTGCCGTCTTCACGAGTGTCTTAGTGTGTTTGGACCATGATAGTTTGTTGGTGATGTGGACACCAAGGGACTTGGAACTCTTGACCAACTCCACTACATCCCCGTCGATGTGAATGGGGGCGTGTTCGGCCTTCCTTTTCCTATAGTCCACGATCAACTCCTTTGTCTTGTTCACGTTGAGGGAGAGGTTGTTGTCCCAAGCTGTGTCGCAGCTGGCCTCGACCCGGGAGACCCATGAGGCGACGCACAATTGTCCCAGCGTCGTCCGAGTTAGGGGAGGGTTTGGGCGGCCGGGATGTCCTTGTCCCATCGTGCTCTAGCGACTCCTGTGGCGGTCCGGCACGCTGACACGGTCGCCAGGTGTACGGTGTGTCCTCTGCTTGCCTCAAAGCATAAAAGGCATTTAGTTCGTCTGGGCAGCTCGAGTCTGGGTTTCCCTTTGTAGTCTGTAATAGTTTGCAAGCCACATCCGACGAGCGTCAGAGCCGGTATAGTAGGATTCGATCTTAGTCCTGTATGTGTGTGTTTGCGCACGCACACGTGTGCGAGTGTGTCTGACGGTGTGAGCAGCATGGAACATGAATCATAACTATGACACTCTGTTTACCGACTGTTTAAAGAGATTCCTAAAATACATAGCACACACCACATATGTACACATACACACAGAACTATCTTAGTACAGCGGTGACGTCATCACCTTCTCTACAACTAGACTGTTGCTACCCTTAACCCAAAGAAGCTGTCCTTTTCTGGTTTAATGGTACAGTAGGACCATGGCATCGAGAGAGAGAAAGAGAAAGAGAGGATCACAGCAACAAGATGTGTGGCCCGTTGCCATGACAAAAGAGAAACCAGTGGAGCACAAATAACATTGTAAATACCACCAATATGTATCTGTTTATTTATCTTCCCTCACCTTTCCTACTACTATTTGCACATTGCTAAAACACTGTACATAGCTGATAATATTACACTTGAAATGTCTATATTTTTCTAAAGAGAGAGAGAAAGAGAGAGAGTGATAGAGAGAAAGAGAGAGAGACAGAGAGAGAGAGATAAATAGATAGAAAGTGAGAGAGAGAGAGAGAGAGATAAATAGATAGAAAGTGAGAGAGAGATATAAATAGATAGAAAGTGAGAGAGAGAGATATAAATAGATAGAAAGTGAGAGAGATATAAATAGATAGAAAGTGAGAGAGAGAGAGAGAGAGAGAGAGAGAGAGAGAGACAGGGAGAGAAAGAGAGAGAGAGAGAGAGAAAGAGAGAGACAGGGAGAGAAAGAGGGAGAGAGAGAGAGATATAAATAGATAGAAAGTGAGAGAGAGAGAGAGAGAGAGAGAGAGAGAGAGAGAGAGAGAGAGAGAGAGAGAGAGAGAGAGAGAGAGAGAGAGAGAGAGAGAGAGAGAGAAAGAGAGAGACAGGGAGAGAAAGAGGGAGAGAAAGAGGGAGAGAGAGAGAGAGAGAAAGAGAGAGAGAGAGAGCACTTGAGCATGTGAGCTTGGGTTACAAGGCCGGAAAGCTTCAGAATGAAAAATCACATTTTATAAATAAATCATCCAGTGCCCAGTGATAGTCACGCACACACACACACACACAGCCTCTCGGGCTTCCGTCGTGGCTGCGAACCCCGGTGTCGTCGTTGTTCCTCCCTCGCTGCCTCCGTCTGCTCCCAAGGAAGGCGATCCTTTCCGGCCAGGATCTCCTCCCACGTCCAGGATCCCTTACTGTCCAAGATATCCTCCCGTGTCCAGGATGTCTGCTCCTCCTGGCCACGTTGCTTGGTCTGTTTGTGGTGGGGTCTTCTGTCACGTCCGTTGTAATGAATGGACCAAGATGCAGCGTGGTATGTTTCCATCCTCTTTATTTGGAAGAGAAAACTCAAAGAGCAAAACAATAAAGCGTAAAACGAAATGTGAAGCTAAATGTAGTGCTCGCAGGCAACTATACCTAGACAAGATCCCACAAAGCACAATAGGGAAATGGCTGCCTAAATATGATCCCCAATCAGAGACAACGATAAACAGCTGCCTCTGATTGGGAACCATACCAGGCCAACATAGATAATGAATCACCTAGATAACCCACCCTAGTCACACCCCGACCTAACCAACATAGAGAATAAACAGCTCTCTATAGTCAGGGCGTGACAAGAACAGTATTGATTTCAGCGGGGCAAACAAAAAAAAAAAAAATGGCCTTACCACTGCTACACCTGGCTATCAGTAGAGCCTTGTCTGGCAGCGAAACAGTTCATTCAGCCACATTTACTGCCTTTAAAAAAAACAAGCTGATATGGCTGACTTGCTTCAACAAGGTTTTTAATGACAATTGAGATGTACAAATTATGGCATTTGGGGACAACAAGCGGATAAGAGGCAATCTATCATTTTGATTAAGAAATTAATGAGCGAGCTAGGACGGACGTAGTCAATATAACTATTTGTTCAGCAGTTTTAAAATGTACAGCAATAGAATTCAGAACGTGGGCAGTTCTTACAGGCAGTTACGTGGGCAGTTCTTCCTGTACACCAAGTCATAACCATAGGATAAATAAAGGGGGCATAAAAGCAGACAATGAAAGCTCTTACAATATTCAAAGATTACATTTCTCTAAAACACGTTATAGGCTACATGTGCACCACCAAGTCAGAACAATAGATTAAATTAAAAGGGGAAAATAGACCAAATTATTCAAATTACACAACATAAATGTAGTATTCCTTTTTTAGTTACATTATACATATCTCACCGGAAAATATTACATCATTTATGCAGCAGCATAGAATACATTTCTGGACTTGTTGTGCTGTGCTCACTTGAACAGGAAGGTGGCGCGGCGGTCCTTCGTGGGCAAATTTTGTCATCAAACTTTGTCATCAAAGTCTGCCATTCTTTGGATTTATAGTGCTTTCAAGACAACTGGTAACTCGGGAAAAAAACAAGGTTGAATCATGATGATGTCAGTGATCTTCAGGTCATAGCTCTAGAAAGAGGCCCAAGTTCCCGACTTACAATTCCGAGTTGGATGACCATTCAAAATGTATTTTCCCAGTCGGAGCATGTTTTTTCCCGAGTTCCCAGTTGTCTTGAACTCACTGAAGTCAGACTTCTCAGTTCTGAGTTAACAGTTGTTTGAAGCACAGCAGAAATCCTGCTGGATTGACAGCATGACCAATGTTGAACGTTTATCATTTTAAGCTTGGAAAAGAGACCCTTAAAACCAGACTTGGGACCACACAGCCACTCCACTGAATAGTAGGCTAGTGATTGCTTAGCAATGCTTGCAGTTAGCCACTGATTCCTTCCAAACCACTCATTGTTGAATTTGCAATTTCCAACTTGTTGTGTAATGTTTATGTCCAATGGCCGATGAGCACTGATACATTTTATCTATAATTTCTCTTCATATGACAAGGATTAAAAAGGATTTGCCAGTAGATTGTTGACTTGATTCATGATGATGACTGCTAGCTAAGATTTTGAAAGTATAATGTTGGTATGATCAGTCCAATCAAAGCTACTGTAGATATAATGTGATTTGACGTCCTTTTATCTGTGGCCAATGGCCTTGAGCCTTCTTGGATGGGCACTTCTAATGTAACTCTATGGCAGCACCCAAGGGGCTTGAATTCTTGAGCTCTACCCTTAGATTTGGAGGTGATGAAGTGTCCCCATGAGTGACAGAACACTGAGCCAATCACGGCGCAACTAGAAAACATTACCAACCCCGCTGTATTTTTCACTGGCTGCCCCACCACCACAGAAATCACTGAGCTAGGCTGAAACACCTGCATGTTTGTATGTGGCTTTCTTAACTGAATTATTATTATTTTTTACATTGTTTGCAAACTAATATATGACACATATTAATGCCAAAATAACATACAAAAAAAAATAGCTATAAAAGTGTGGCTCAAAACAGGTGGGGCTCTGCCTCACTTACCTTGAATGATGGGTCACCACTGCTCCAGAACCATCTTCCTCAATGTGTGCGGGGACAAGATACACTTGCATCCTCTACCAAGAAAGTTTACCAAGTTTACTGATTTATGAAGGTCAACAACCAGTTGTCTCTTTTCTTTTGTTAGCTATTTGCTTTTCCCCATGGTAATGGATGACAAATGGATTTACATGCGAGTTAACACATTTTTATTCCCCAATAAAACAGGAAAATATTTTATTTTATTTTATTCATAAGACTCTTGAAGGATGCCAATAATTTGGACACCTATATTTTTGAGATTTGTTTTCATTACTTGTTAAACAAAATATCTTTTTCTGAGAATTTGTAATTGTAAAAATTTTTTTTTTTTTTAAAGTAAACAATATAAGTTTCACAATTATTTGAGCATATAATATCGCTCAGTATTCTTATTATTTATTTGAATACAGTATTTTTTGCAAATCTTTATCCAATAGCTTTGGAGGTGACTGTATATGTTTGGCTTTATCTGTGATGTGCTTTCTGAGCCCATGTCATAGCGTTGTGAGAAGGCACTACATTTAACCCAATTCATATCGGGCCCTGAATCTTCAAATCAAATCAAACTTAGCATAGGAGAAAATCACAATTGACTCAAATGGACGTCAGAAACATGACGGCGATCATGTGTGTGTTTGTGTGTGTACGAGCATGTGTTGTGGCCTAGGCCTGGGCTTATTTTAGCCAGGGTTAACTATTTTTATTTATTTATTTTTATTTAAATAGGCAAGTCAGTTAAGATCAAATTCTTATTTAAAATGGCGGCCTACCACGGCCAAACCCGGACGACGCTGGGCCAATTGTGCACCGCCCTATGGGACTTCCAATCACGGCCGGATGTGATGCAGCCTGGATTCGAACCGGGTACTGCAGTGACGCCTCTTGCACTGAAATGCAGCGTCTTAGACCACTGCGCCTCTCAACAGTGAAGAATGTGCAGGCTGTTCTGTGCTGGTACATAGGCTCTGTGCTGTTACACTCTACAGCCCTAAGTGCCATTGTTAGACTCTGCTCTACTCTGCTGTCCCCTCCTCCCCCTCCCCCTCCTTCCATCACTGGCCTTGGTACAGGAGGATCTCTCACTTCATGAGTCATACATCCTCAACTGACTGAGACTCTGGCTGGCTCTCTCTGCCTTGCCAAAGTGATGCAGCCAGGTACTGTACCAACCCTGAGCCAGGCATGCAGTGTGTGTGACTGTGAGTGCATCTCTGTGTGTGTGTGTGTGTGTGTAGCCAGGTCATCCGTGATACAAGTCAATATTCGACATCCATCCATGTCTGAGAACGTCCGGAGATGATGTGGAAAACCGGCCACTAGGCCCAACACTGTGTGCTGTTACCTTCAAGTAGGCCTCTGATTCCAAAGGTTGCAAGTTTGAATCTAGAGATAGAAAGTTGTCTTTAAGATTTTGGTTTTAAGCCGATCCCAAACCTTAACCCTTACCATTCAGAGTTAATGCCGAACCTTAAGATTTCAGACTTAATGCCTAAACTGAACCTTATACACTTAGAATTTTGGATGACAGTAATTGACCAGCTATATGACCGCGGTCTACGGACCGTAAATACCATTAGAATAGCAAAAAATAATAATGATCATCTCCTTCGCTCCTGACTGTTTGTGCTGCCATAGAAATAGACTGATAGAAATTACAATGTATTATATTTCTATGTGTGCTGGTGCTGCATTGATGTTGGATGTTGCCTAGGCATCCGAAGACTCATTTGCTACTTTCTTGTTTCAGCAAGGAGCAACTAAGTTTCATCACCTTGTTAAGAGTCCATTTAACCACAGAAACGGACTCAGCTGCATGAACGCCCAGCCTTCTTCAGTCAGCTGTTCGTAAAAAAAGAATAATCCATAACCGTCTGTGTGGCCAGCCCTAGCGTGTGGCCAGCCCTAGCGTGTGGCCAGCCCTAGCGTGTGGCCAGCCCTAGCGTGTGGCCAGCCCTAGCGTGTGGCCAGCCCTAGCGTGTGGCCAGCCCTAGCGTGTGGCCAGCAGAGCAGTCCCAGTGTGTGAGCTCATGTGTTGTGAGGGTCTATAAATAATACAGATGACATCCGCCTGCAACAGCGGCGTGGAGCCACTGATGATGTCATAGAGGAACACCTGTCTGCCACTCTGCCATCTCAGAACCTTCTGGGAATAACTAGATTATGGGCTGGGTCTGAGATGGAGATGACAGTAAAAGTGGAAAAGACTGAATGATCCCTGCTGAACACACACACACCATAGCCTTAACACTAATACTAAAGCGGAGCCTGATCAAAGTGTAAAACTAAAATGACATGAACTACAAAATGAATCTAACGCCCTCTTTGATGTTATAATGGCTTCTGAATGGGATTCATAATTAAAGACATGCTCCGGGACATTGGCAACTAAGTCTTTTTTTAAAACCTCCCGCTTTGGGCTGGATGTGTCAATGTGTAGTTCACACAGTGCCTTTAGAAAGTATTCATATCCATTGACTTATTGCACATGTTGTTGTGTTCCAGCCTGAATTCAACATGGGTTAAATACATGTTTTTTTCTCTCATCCATCTACACACAATACCCCATAATTACAAATGTGTTGAAAATAAAATACACATCTAGTGCGCTTTGGCAGTAGATCAGCAAGTGCTTTCAAGGTTAAAACAATAGAGAGGCGTTTGTGTTAGTAATACTGTAAAGCCTGATCTGAGACTGTAAGCGGAGATAGAAGTGGGTTCTAATGCACATATACATCCACGCATGCACACACACACAAAGTTGCTGATGGCTGGTGTCTGGGATGGCAGAAGGTGTCAGGAAGTCAACACCAGATACACCCCCCCGCCCCCCTTGTTTCCATGGAGACTAGATTCATGGGGCTCAGGAGGTGAGCCAGCTAGAGAAAACCCTGAGTTTGCACAACCACACACACACACACACTACACACACACACACACACACACACACACACACACACACACACACACACACACACACACACACACACACACACACACACACACACACACACACACACACACACACACACACACACACACACATATACTGGTACTGTAGGTCTGTACTTCATTCACTAGGACGGAGGTGCATGTTGTGTTTGAGATGAAATCAATTCCAATTTTGTGCGTGTGCAAATACAGCAGAGCCCATAGAAGCCCTGCTTCTTAATCACTACCTGCCCTGCCCAAAACCACTCAGTCACTATCAATTACACCTACTCAGGGCACATTAGAACACAATGGGGATTACTGCTGAGCACTAAACACCATTTGTCACACACATCTCCACACTTAACAGTGAGACCTGCAGGGAGAGAGGGAGAAGGAGGAAAAGAGAGAGAGAGAGATAGAAAGAGGGGCTGGCAGGGATGTTGTATATCAGGATTGCTGTGATAAAGTTGCTAGACTTTAGTGGAGGAGGAATTGGAAAGCGAGGAGCGTGCTTGTTTATGTGTGTGTGTGTGTGTGTGTGTGTGTGTGTGTGTGTGTGTGTGTGTGTGTGTGTGTGTGTGTGTGTGTGTGTGTGTGTGCGTGCGTGGTGTGTGTGGTGTGTGTGTGTGTGTGTTTATGTGTGTGTGTGTGTGTTTATGTGTGTGTGTGTGTTTATGTGTGTGTGTGTGTGCGTGCGTGCGTGCGTGCGTGCGTGCGTGCGTGCGTGCGTGCGTGTGGTGTGTGTGTGTGTGTGTGTGTGTGTGTGTGTGTGTGTGTGTGTGGTGTGTGTGTGTGTGTGTGGTGTGTGTGTGTGTGTGTGTTTGAAACCGATGGGATGGACACATAGTCTGCTGGGTCAGCATTAAACAAGAGCCATTCTGAGCTGTGTATTCCCACTGGGTTGGAGCAGGAAGAGCAAAGGGTCTGTGTGTGTGTGTGTGTGCCCGGAGAACGATGATGCACTGAGGGGAAAAAAGGTCAATACTGTACACATGGTCACACATTCCAAGGACACTGGATAAGCCATCCCAACCAGTAGAGGTATGGGAGTTTTTTTTTTTTGACCTTCATTTAACTAGGCAAGTCAGTTAAGAACAAATTCTTATTTTCAATGACGGCCTAGTAACAGTGGCTGGAGGAGAGGGAGAATTGGAGAGAGGGTGAGGGAGATGGAGGAGGTTAGAGAGACAAGGGGAGAAAGAGATGGGGGGGAGATAGAGAGAGAGAGATGGGGAGAGAGAAGGGAAGAAAAAGGGAGACAGTATGCATTCTTTCATGCTGGAGTTGTGAGGAAGAAGAGAGGGAACATGGATAGTCTGAAGTGTAGCAGTGAAATAGCCATTAACTAGAAATACATACAGAAATAAGTCATTAGTGATTGCCTACCCCTTGTTCAGGGGTTCAGGGGTAGAATGACAGATTTTGTACCTTGTCAGCTCGGGGATTCGATCTTGCATCCTTCAGGTTGCTAGTCCAACGCTCTAACCACTAGGCTACGCAGGACCACACTAGAACCAGAGAGAGCAATGAGAATGGACAACCATGAAGGGACAATCACTAACAACTTATTTCTGTATGTATTTCTAGTTAATGGCTATTTCACTGCTACACTTCAGACTATCCATGTTCCCTCTCTTCTTCATCACAACTCCAGCATGAAAGAATGCATACTGTCTCCTTTTTCTTCCCTTCTCTATATCTGCCCCCATCTCTTTCTCCCCTTGTCTCTCTAACCTCCTCCATCTCCCTCACCCTCTCTCCAATTCTCCCTCTCCTCCAGCCGTGCATAGTCGTTAAAGAGACAGGAATCTTATTAATCTGGCAACCATGGAAACAGTTTGGTTTCAGGATCAGACACAAATCTATTTTTAAACAGAGAGGAGGAGGAGGGATGGAAGGACAGGGAGGAGAGGATATTAGGAGTGGATGGGATGACAGGGAGGAGAGGATAGGAGGAGTGGATGGGATGACAGGGAGGAGAGGATAGGAGGAGTGGATGGGAGGACAGGGAGGAGAGGATAGGAGGAGTGGATGGGATGACAGGGAGGAGAGGATAGGAGGAGTGGATGGGAGGACAGGGAGGAGAGGGTAGGAGGAGTAGTGGATGGGATGACAGGGAGGAGAGGATAGGAGGAGTGGATGGGATGACAGGGAGGAGAGGATAGGAGGAGTGGATGGGATGACAGGGAGGAGAGGATATTAGGAGTGGATGGGATGACAGGGAGTAGAGGATAGGAGGAGTGGATGGGAGGACAGGGAGGAGAGGATAGGAGGAGTGGATGGGATGACAGGGAGGAGAGGATATTAGGAGTGGATGGGATGACAGGGAGGAGAGGATAGGAGGAGTGGATGGGATGACAGGGAGGAGAGGATATTAGGAGTGGATGGGATGACAGGGAGTAGAGGATAGGAGGAGTGGATGGGAGGACAGGGAGGAGAGGATAGGAGTGGATGGGATGACAGGTAGTAGAGGATAGGAGGAGTGGATGGGAGGACAGGGAGGAGAGGATAGGAGGAGTGGATGGGTGGACAGGGAGGAGAGGATAGGAGGAGTGGATGGGATGACAGGGAGGAGTTGATAGGAGGAGTGGATGGGATGACAGGGAGGAGAGGATAGGAGGAGTGGATGGGTGGACAGGGAGGAGAGGATAGGAGGAGTGGATGGGATGACAGGGAGTAGAGGATAGGAGGAGTGGATGGGATGACAGGGAGTAGAGAATAGGAGGAGTGGATGGGATGACAGGGAGGAGAGGATTGGAGGAGTGGATGGGATGACAGGGAGTAGAGGATAGGAGGAGTGGATGGGATGACAGGGAGTAGAGAATAGGAGGAGTGGATGGGATGACAGGGAGGAGAGGATAGGAGGAGTGGATGGGTGGACAGGGAGGAGAGGATAGGAGGAGTGGATGGGATGACAGGGAGTAGAGAATAGGAGGAGTGGATGGGATGACAGGGAGGAGAGGATTGGAGGAGTGGATGAGATGACAGGGAGTAGAGGATAGGAGGAGTGGATGGGATGACAGGGAGTAGAGGATAGGAAGAGTGGATGGGTGGACAGGGAGTAGAGGATAGGAGGAGTGGATGGGAGGACATGAAGAATAGGATAGGAGGAAGAGATGTCACAGCATTGAGTGTATACAGTGCCTTCAGAAGGTATTGAATTCTAAATAAACAGAGTAAAACTCACGGACGACTAGTAAATCTCAAACCAAGTTTATTCACCCACTGGGTCACACAGCTGCAGAAGACAAAGACATACTTACAGAAGCACTGTTATTTAAACCTTCTATGCTGAGTATCCTCCTTACACACCTGGACAGCCAATACATATCTGTTACTAGCCAGGACTTCAGTGATGCCTGTTCTTTCTCACTTCCTCTGACCTAAGCTCGGACCAAATTCCTCACTCCTCCCCAACTCATGGCTGTCCTACAGTTCCAAATCTTTTGACTGAAACCAGACTGTGGCCCATCTCCTCTCCATAGAATACCTGACGTATAACAATAACATGTTCTGACAGAATGGAAACGTTATGCATTCCCAGCTCTCTCTCAGTATCATGAATAAGGACATTTCATATTTCAAGTTTAGAAGTAAGTCATAACCCATCAGTTGTAATTATTTTCCTACAATCTACACAAACTGCTCTGTAATGTCAAAGCGGAAGAAAAATTCTAACGTTTAAAAAATATATAAATACATGCTGTATATCTTGATCAGATAAGTATTCAACCTCCTGAGTCACTACATGTTAGAATCACCTTTGGCAGTGATTACAGCTGTGTGTCTTTCTGGGTAAGACTATAAGAGATTAGACCTGGAATGTACAATATTTGCACATGATCCTTTTTTAAATTCTTTAAGCTCTGTCAAGTTGGTTGTTGATCCTTGCGAGACAGCCATTTTCAAGCCTTGCCATAGATTTTCAAGCCGATTTAAGTCAAAACTGTAACTAGGCCACTCAGGAACATTCAATGTCATCTTGGTAAGCAACTCCAGTGTATTAGGTGTGTTTTAGGTTATTGTCCTGCTGAAAGGTGAATTTGTTTCCTAGTATCTGTTGGAAAGCAGACAACCAGGTTTGCCTCTAGGATTGTGCCTGTGCTTAGCTCTATTCCATTTATTTTTATAATAAAAAACTCCATAGTCCTTGTCAATGACACAATACCCATTCCATGATGCAGCCACCACCATGCTTGAAAAAGGAATATGAATAGTGGTATTCAGTGGTGTGTTGTGTTTGCCCCAAACATAACGCTTTGTATTTAGGACATTAAGTACATTTCTTTGCCACATTTGTTTGCAGTTTTACTTTAGTGCCTTATTACAAACAGGATGCATGCTATCTTCTTTTCCCCTTGTCATTTAGGTTATTATTGTGATGTAACCTCATTGTCACGCCCTGATCTGTTTCACCTGTCTTTGTGATTGTTTCCACCCTCCTCCAGGTGTCACCCATCTTCCCCATTACCCCCCTGTGTATTTATACTTGTGTTTTCTGTCTGTTGCCAGTTCGTCTTGTTTGTTCAAACCTACCAGTGTTTTGTGTCTCAGCTCCTGCTTGTTCCACATTATTTTTTCTCGTCCTTCTGGTTTTTGACCCTTGCCTGTCCTGACCCTGTACCTGCCCGCCTGACCACTCTGCCTGTCTCTGAGCCTGCCTGCTGTCCTGAACCTTTGCTCCACCTCTGAATTACCAACCTCTGCCTGTCCCTGAGCCTGCCTGCTGTCCTGAACCTTTGCTCCACCTCTGAATTACCAACCTCTGCCTGACACTGAGCCTGCCTGCCGTCCTGTTCCTTGGCCTCTGCTCTGGATTATCGACCCCTGCCTGCCTTGACCTGTCGTTTGCCTACCCCCGTTGTTACAATAAACATTGTTACTTCACATAGTCTGCACTTGGGTCTTACCTTGGTACCTGATAGTATGAACTGGCCATGACTGACCCAGTAGACTTGGACCAGCTCTGCAATGCCATCTCCTCCCAAGGAGCCCTCATTGGTAGACATGAGGAGATGCTTCGTGGTCTGATGGAAGGGTTCCAGGACGTGGCCGAACATCACGACCTAGTGCTGTCACCCCAGTTTTGCGGGAACTCCACTTACCTCCCCCGGAGCAGTACGATGGAGTTTCCAGAACCTGCCGGGCTTTTCTCTCCCAGTGCTCCCTCGTGTTCTCGCTGCAGCCTTCTTCGTTCCCCTCTGACCGCTCAAAGATGGAGTACATTATTACTCTGATGTCCGGGAGGGCACTCACCTGGGCCATGGCGGTGTGGGAGCAACAATCCGCTGTCTGCTTCAGTCTGGAGGTATTTGTGGCAGAGGTGTGAAGTTTGAGGCTCCGGTGTCTGGGAGAGAGGCTGCCTGGAAGTTACTCCAGCTTCGGCAGGACACCCTTAGTGTGGCAGACTATGCGATGGAGTTCCGCACGCTAGCAGCGGAGGGTACCTGGAACCCGGATGCGCTGCTCGTCACGTTCCTGCACAGATTAGCGGAGGAGGTAAAGGATGAGCTGGCAGCCAGAGAACTACAGACGGATCTCGACTCACTCATCACTTTAACCATCCGGCGTCTACGTCCCCGAGAGGATCCGAGCTTACCCGAGTGCCTCCAGAGACTGCCGATTCACCTCTTCCCAAGCCGATGCAGCTCGGCAGGGCTAAGCTGTCTCCAATCAAACGAGTACGCAGACTTGAGACCCAGAGTTGTCTGTATTGTGGTACTGCTGGTCATTTTGTGTCTACCTGTCCCTTCAAGAGACCTAGCTCATTTGTTGGAGTGAGTATCCTCGCGGATCTTAAAGATAATTGTTCTTCTCGCCCCCCTCTCCATGCCACCCTGCTCTGGAGCGTCCAGGCCAAGTCTCTCCAGGTACTCATTGACTCGGTGGCTGATGTGAGTCTCATGGACGTTACTCTGGCGTCCGAGCTGGGCATCCCCACTCAACCCCTCTCCATTCCCATGGGTGCTAGAGCGCTGAACGGGCGCTCTATAGGCCGGGTC